>NW_027526203.1:74078646-74350611 GCF_048455015.1 Haemaphysalis longicornis
GTGTTGCGGGGGCCCTGTAACGTGCGCCGTGCTCACAGGTAAAGAGCTCCTTCATGTTGCTAAACACAAAGTAGGTCTTCGCGCTGTTCGCGCTGTCCGTCAGTTTGGGAACTGCCACTTTGCCTACAGTTTGGGAACTGGCGGCATTTTAGGTGTTGCCTGCGATCTCAATGCACGGAGAATCGTTTTTTCGTTGCTGATTTCGTATCGTTATGTTTTGTTTTTGTTACGACACACGTGTTTGTTTTTTGTGCTCCGGTTTTTGTTGTTATTGCAGTCGCTACAAATGCATGCACCGCCGCATCTTCGCGACGTCTTGTTGTGCAGTATATCTGCAGGCAACATTCTCTGGAAAAGAACAAAATTAAAGGGTGGAGGGGGGCTTCTCTTCAGGTGAAGAACGTCCCGCTGTAAACTAAGTTTCCGCGTTTCCATCGTGTGTCTGTGGTTGCTACTGTCAGCACACACGGCCAGCAACGGAAAAGTGCAGTGTGATCACTAGCAGGACGTTTATATCAACCTGTTAGGTGTTGGCACAGGGCACTGCACCAATACTAGTAGGAACTCCTTCGAACGTGGTATTCGCGGGTACGCTGTCGCGTTCCGTGTCCACAGTAATCACGTACAGCAGACGCAGACGAAAGTGCGACCGTCGTTATCGCGTGCCGAGCGGTTACTCAGTAATCACAGCCCGTTTCGGAAGCAATCTCTGCACGCTGAGAGACACCCGTCGGTCTGCTTCACCACAACACATCACAGCGAAGGCATTTCGATCAGACCGGAAATTTGTTGAGCCCGTGGCGGGGCCCAGCAGACGATGACGCCCGAGAAACGGTTGTGGGCTCTGTGACGCAGGTCTGGAAGAACTCTTCAGGAAGCCTGAACGGAGACTTCAGGAATGTACGAGCAAGTGGAGAATATCTGAGCTCCTTTGGCGGACGACATTATCTAGTTGGGCTGGCATGGAAAACATGCGCAAAAAAAAATGCTTCAGGGCGTGCACCCAGGAAACTTCTTATAGGCAATGAAAGGCTCGAATAAGTGCATGAATCTAACCACCTCGAACAGGCTGTCAGGGAGTAGGTATATATGCTGGGGTGGATGCGGCAAGCACTCTCAAATAATGAACAGTAGGTTGCCCCTACCCGGAGATGACTTCCGGGGATGGAGCCTCAGTTAGCGAAAACGTAGAAAGAAAACTTTGGCCTGCGTGGCAAGCCATATGGAATGAAGGCATGGCCGGAGTAACGCTTAGGCGCAGGAAACGAGTGTCCTGGATTCAAGAAGGAACTTTCTTCGTTATTACTTTCTCTAGACGTTCCAGTGCACGCACGCGCTCCGCCCGAACAGCGGGTCCCAAGTTCGAGATGGTTGCTTCGATTACCGGCCCTATAGGTTTTATCGAGGCATAATACAAATGTCTCTGTAACCCTTCAGTATAGGAGGATCCCTCTAACCCCTACCACGTCTTGATCCCGATGCAAGTTTTCCGAAGTCACAATCAATAGTGGTGGATATAAGGGAGGGGGGGGGGGGGGAATCAATCCTCCTTGTAAACAGTAATTGTAAAGGGTTTCTGTAAGTGAAAAAAAAAAAGGGGGGGGGTAGGCTTAATTACGGTAAACGCGCAGAGACACGATGCTCACAATTAACCCTTATACATTTTGTAACTAAAGAAAACCTGCGAGGTATGCGTAATTGGTTTCCCCACCTGAGCCACAGCGAACACACCGTGCAAGCGTTATCATAGATATGGATGTATACGAATTAACTAGTGGTGGATTCAACCGCACGGTCGTGCCAAGCAAAACAAAAATCCGGCGAGGAGTTAGCGAATCCGAATGTTCCAGTGAAACGCCAACGGTACTGGCTGCATCAAAAATTTATCACTGGAGCCTTAGAGTTTCTTGCACATACCGGAGGGGAGATCTCGCGCTAGCACCAACGCGAACTAGCCCGGCATGGAAAGAGCACAGGTTTGAATTAGCTAGCTTCGTGATTGCCTCGGCTTATAACGTTTTAGTGTGTGTGAAAACGCCTAAAGTGCTACACAAACGCTGAGAAAAAGGTTTACATACGTAGGAAATAAAAAAGGGCGCTATAGGAACAGCAGCAGCAGCAGCAGCAGCAGCAACAACAACAACAACAACAACAACAAACAAATAATGCACGTTTTCTTCCACTTCTTCCTTTTTCTTTTTAGCAGGAGAACCACGCGCGTATTTGTTGCTTGCTATCCTGCCGAGCGAAGGCGGTCTTACAACTTTCGTAATACGTACCCCTCGAAAACACTATTCATCGCCTCGCCGTTATTTTAAGAGAACATGCATTGTAAGGCAATCCCGTGGTTCAGCTTCACAACAATGTAGTCTAGAAACCAATGCACGCCACCAACCAAGCTAATTCGGCGAATGAAAGCAACTAGCCTGCCCATACCTCTGATAAAAGCCAACAGCAGAACGAAAAACAGCTGTTTTATTTTCGGCTGCGCGACGTGATTGTTCGCGACCACTGTTCGGTGCGCAGCATTAGAGGCTATAGCCTGTTGAGTATTCGTGATACCGTTGTAAAAATACTCTTAAATAAATCCCCCACGGTTTAAATATTTATTAGGAAGCTTTCAGCATTGGACTTCGCAGATAAGCTAGAAATACCCCCTGATGTATTGATGATACATTCATTGCCAGGACACAGATTGAAGCTATGTAGTGGCTTCAGAAGCTCATAATATAATTAAAGTCAAGAAAAATTGCTCTTCGCTGCACTCATGCATGAACACGCGTGAATTTGAGCGCAGAAACTGCAGCCCCACTCACTTGGAGGGTGGCAGGCGGAAACGGCGTGAGTCGCGCAGCTGACGTCAGGAGCCAGTTGGCGCCAATGAAACATCTCACCGCCCCCTCTTCGTTCCTCCCAGTCGAAACACCTAAATACACGAGTGGAGTACTACTGCCATTGACATTTTGTGTTATAGAATGTATGAGATAAATTGAGCATGCGTGCTTGGTCATACGTATGGCACGGTGCGCGTACCTAAAGCAACCCCATTTTATAAAGATATAAAGCATATATATAATATATATACAGTCAAACCCGGCTATAACGAACCCGGATAGAGCGAATTATGCTGTATATCGAACAAAAATAATTCAGTTACGGAAATACATGGGAAGCATATTCCTTATAACGAAGTTCACATCCGATATATCGAACTCTGGGCGGTGCAAGAGCCATGACTGAGCCACGGAGCAAGAGCCATGACTGAGACATTGCGCCTCGCACGGAGCGACGTGACGACCAATACTTTCCGTAACTGTTTCCGATGCGCGGGAGTCGCGACGGAACCCGCCCAGTCAGCGAGTCTGGACCAAGACAGCAGCATCGGTGAACTGTGGGAAGAGCTCGTCAACATTTCCGATGATGTCGCGAGTGAAATCCGTCCGACGCTTATAATGAAGCACGTGATGTGCTCCGCCAATGCTTCTTAGATTTTTGAGGACGCGCACTCTAACTGGTGCAAACAATGTTTCGTGTAGAGAATGCTATGCTAGTTGAAGCCGCCAAAACGAAAGTGAAAACAAAAATAACCTTTTTTTTTGCAACGTGGGCAGTTAAGGCGGAAAGTAGCTTTGATACTTGCAATAAATGGATTATTTTGGTATGGTAATGGCTACTGTACTGTGTTCGTTTCTGCATACGCGGATGGCGGAGTTAGGGATCCGGGAGCGGGGTGCTCCCGCGGATTGCGAACTCGTAATAAGCTCGTTATAGGCGGGTTCGGCTATATCGAACTATATATATATATATATATATATATATATATATATATATATATATATATATATATATATATATATATATATATATATATATATATATATATATATATATATATATATAACACTGTGTGCATCTACTGATTCCTGCGTTTTTATAAAGGAATAAGGCATATACAGTACAACCCCGTTGATACACTCTGGGTTCATACGATTTCCCGTTAGTACGCTCTCTATTGGGAACACTAAACATTCTCCATTGTACGTTTCTCACCGGATAGCACATTTTCCTGGCTAATACGTTTCTCTCTCTCGTTTTTTTTTTTTTTTTTTAACGTGTCAATGAGGTTCTACTGTATATACCGTGCACGTACACCGTGCGCATCTGTACGTATTCCTGCGTTTTTAAACGCGTGGATGGTTTGCGTGTGTGTCGGCGGGCGCGGTTGTGCACACCTACTGATACCGTCTCAGCACTGTGCAGGTAATAAGCGTAAAAAATAATCAAGAAGACTGACACACTGTACCTTTAAAGTAATGCTGGGGGGCCGGCGTTCGTTTACATCAACCATCTCTACCACTGGAGCGACGTGACGTGCCACTGGACCTTGTCCTCTGGCAAGCAGCATCTACAACTGAGAGAGTGTTGAAATGATGTCATTGACGACAAACATACGCTGAGCGAAGGGCGTACTGGTTAAGCACGATTTTTTATTTGCTCCGAACACTTGAAACGCGCGCGCGCGCATCAAAACTCATGGAGCTTTACTTTCTTCCAAATAGACGGCGCCACTATACAAAAAACAAAAGTTGTCGGTTCACCTCACATAGTTTCTCACTACCTGACCAAAATCTTTCGCGAACAAACAAACCAATCAGAAACAATTTTTATGGAGCATGAATACCGCTTATATTTGTTTTTAATGCTTTATTACTATGCTAGGTTATAGGTAGCACAGGTCAACATATCAACAGTTTGTATCCGTATCCATTAGTCAAGCTGCCGCACATCCCATCCATCCCAGCTTCACAAAGCAACCGACGATTACCTCAGCGCCTGCGCTGTTCATTTGTTGTGATTACAACGAACGGAAGTTTCGGAATCATTTCGTGCGTGCCAGTAGGGAGTTCGCTACATCGTTTTCTGTTTGCTACTCCTGCGTCCGCCTGACCTCGTCGCTGCGTACATTAGAAGTGATAGATGCGATAAGTCCACTACGCCGTACTCGCCACTCAAAACTTCCGCTTGGAAGCGTGGGCTTCATCTGAAATCGACGTCGGACGTATCTCCTAGAGGTAAGACGACAGTGCCCACATCGGAGCTTTTCTCGAACTTTCGCGAATGAACTTACTTCGTCAAATGTACTACGTACTCTGCTTGGTCGCCCTTCAATCTCGAACGGCAACAAAGCACAGCAAGGGAAATACGTGTGATATCGGGCCATGAAGTTTTTCTGGGAAGGCTGTGCGAGAGGTGACACTCGATGCTCTGGAGCTGAAATCCTTGTCTCCGTACAAGCGGGCACTGGCCGCGTTCTTGCAGCTGGATGTCGCGACAAAACAGCCTCTTGTATAAATTCAAATGATGTGCGACGAAGTCGTCGCATGGTTTCGTTTTGTGTAGCATGACGGTGATTGCAACGGTTCCAGGTCAGAGCGCTTGCCCGCGTTTCTGCGCGTTTTGGAAATGAGGTTTCCGAAACGCGTTTAGCTTTATACTTCGAGAGGGTCAAGTATGGAGAAAAAAATTCGCATGCAGTCTCGATAAAACGTTTAGAAAGCGCTTCAAGTGCCGTTGCTGAAATACATTGCAGCAAACGCCTGGAGCCTTGCAACACTCGAGTACTTCACGTAAAACAGATCTGCCCTCCCTGTCCTGTCAGGTTTCACTGTAGGACTGCAATAACCTTCAGTAAGTGTCATCAGGCGCATACTCTTCAGTGTAGCATCAAGGCGGAACAAATCGTGGCAGCCCCTTCAAAATCGTGTCCGAGTACGGTTTGTTCCGTCTTTTCTTATCAGTTGGCCAGGCAGGAAGCTTCAGGGATTATATGGGAAGCACATACACAAGCTGACAAGATGTGCAAACTTGGGCTTGGGGACAAAAAATATTCAGGTAGAGGAGCAGGCCACTTGTCATCCCGTGTGCACAGAAATTGTTTCATGGATTTAAAAATATGACTGAACGATATGGTTTTAAGATGTTCTCAGCTCGTAACAAAATTGAGAAATTTGTGGGCCGATAGACTGAAAGATATCTGTTTCATCTGTAGTGTTGTCTGTAGCATTGCAGCCTTATAGGCGTATATTCTCTACAGTTTTCTTCTTGTCGTGTGAATATTTGCCACTGTTGCACCAAAAAAAAAAGGTTGGCAGAACATACAGAGGTCTTCTGAAAATTAGGAAAATAAGCCCTTATTTAACTCATGGGGTATCGTAAGTGCATTTACTAAGTCACTGGGGAAATAATTGAGGCCTTCCACATAAAGGAGCGTGGCGACACATGTACATTTTGTGGATGCAACGTTATCCATGAAATGTGCAATAGATACCAGGTATTGACCTTGTCAGTTGTCTGCACGTGCTGGACTTGATTTTTTTATGCCTCAGGTTGCATGTTGGTTTATTATATGGGGACGCGGGCCTACGTGGTGGGAAAAAGCTTCTCAGAAAACAAGCTTGGTTACATGGGCTGCCGTGGTTTTTATTTCACCGTGTCCTTTGATGTTTACGCTGCTTCAGTATGGTGAATGTATACCAACTAGCCCAGTGTCGATATTATTTCTCCTTTTGCGGGCATGCAGTGGCAGCTTTTGTATTATGCTTTACGATTTCCCTATGTGGAAATAAGTTGGGGCTTGTACAGCATGATATCTACCCCAAGAATTGAAGAATTCTGCATGTCAATTCTCCTAGACTTGTTCAGCATTTCATAAAGTGCCACAGGGTGGAGATAGAATTGCAAGTTCCAGTTCAAATACCAGGTGACTGTTTTTTCTAAAAGGCTGAGCTGGGTGTGTATTAAGGTTTATTTTTTATATGCAGTAGAAAAAGGTGCAGGGTATTAGGGAACAACACTGGTATCCTGTGTACAGTGTGTAGCATCAATAAATTAGCCATTGTAAAAAGGTTTGTGGCGCGTTAATAGCCGGATTGATTATAATGAGACTGCGAACAAAATGTCAAGTTTCGGGGGTCTATTTTGTTTAAAATGGCACAGGGCATAGCAATCGCATGGTTTCTTTTGCAGTCGAATGAGGAGTTTTTTTTTTTATTATTATTGAAAGAGTCAAGTCCACCCAACAAAATTTGAAAAAAACAGTGAAATTTCGGTATCAAACCTAAATGCAATGCTATTATGCGAGATGTTTTACATGTCAGCTGGGGGAAGTTTGTGGCCACAAGTAATTAAAAAGTAAGCAGCTAATTAGTTAGTTGTTAATTTTTAATGAATTATTTAAGGGGGGACACTGGTCTTAAAACAACTTCTTTTAATTTTCAAGTAAACTTTGTGAAACTTGCCAGTCTTGCTATTTTTTCTCCACTGATTTCAAATATGCCACTATTTTTGCAGTAGTGCAGTTCCCGAGATAATTAGAGATAATTAACCATTTTTGCCCAAACAATATACAAAACAGTGTTAGCTGCAAAACTGTAATCTTCATATTTTCCAATACTATGAACCTTGGTGAATGCAATATAGGAAGCAGTTTTCTGATGCACCGCTTGGAACTAATTTTACAGCTCATTAAACTTTGGTGTTTGAAACAGGCAGTCGAAATGGTTCTTTGCCACTGGTACCCGCCGCGGTGGCTCAGTGGCTAAGGCGTTGCGCTGCTGAGCACGAGGTCGCGGGTTCGATTCCCGGCCGCGGCGGCCGCTTTTCTGATGGAGGCGAAAAGCAAAAACGCCCGTGTGTACGAGATTTCGGCGCACGTTAAAGATCCCCAGGTGGTCAAAATTAATCCGGAGCCCTCCACTACGGCGCGCCTCATCGCCTGCGTTGCGTCGGCGCGTTAAACCCCACAATCAATCAATCAATCTTTGCCACTGGTGCCACCAAGGTTTAATGAGCTGTAAAATGAGTTACCAGTGGTGCATCAGAAAACTGCTTCCTGTTGTTTGGGCAAAAATGGTTAATTATCTCTAATTATCTCAGGAACTAATTGACCTACTGCAAAAATAGTGGCATATTTGAAATCAGTGGAGAAAAAATAGCAAGACTGGCAAGTTTCACAAAGTTTACTGGAAAATTAAAGAACTTGTTTTAAGACCAGTGTCCCCCCTTAATAATATTTTATATAAATAATTTATCCTGCTTGATAGTCCAAGCTGTCGGGTGAGAACTCAAAAGTAGGCTGCCATGTTGCTTATATGACGTCAAACCAAAAGCTCACTGGCATTGGGAAAATGAATTTGGCTCATTTCGATCCATGCCACAACAGGACACGGCTCATTTTTGGTGTGAAATATATTCTGTGTACAAGTTTAATGGTCGTTACCTGACCTATTTTGTTGCAACCTGTTTTCTAGGGGAAAGTTGCCAACTTTTTCTTGTCACTACAGTTTTGTGTGATTTAGTTTTGGTTTCTGAATTTGGCTCATTTCAAAAGGAAAAAAAAAAACACTCCTCGAAGGAAAACCCGCTTTCTCCTGTTGGTGTGTACTGTGAGTTTTTATTTATGCTTTTCTATGTATATGTGCAAGCGTAGAAAAGCTACTCTGGCAAAGTTTGTGCCCCTAAGCCAAAGCTGGTTTGTGTCATTGCAAAAGAACCAAGAGATTCCTTTGGCCTGTGCTATTTTTAAACAGAACAGATAGATAACATGGGATATTTGTGCGCTATTTCACTACAAAAAAGCTTGTGGTTTGCCAAAGAAAGTTGCTTTAAAGTGGCTGATGTATTGTTTGAACATCCTGTCCGTATCCACACCACAGCAAAGCCAGCATTGTGTGGTTCTGTTGGCTTTTGTGCTGCCGTAGAAGTCCTTTATAATCTGCAGCCTTCGTTCTAGGGTTTGTGTCATTTTGACTGATGCTTTGATGCCTAAAATGTTGCTTTGCTTGTGTAAGCTTGTCTATCTAGTGCTCATCATAAAGAACACAAAAAGAAGACTGGTACATGAGGGTACAAGCAGGGCTTGCTTTTATTTCATCTAGCCAGCAAACTGAGCAACTCTGGTGTAACTGTTATCTAAAAAACTACAGTTGATCCTGGATACATTGAACTCCAAGGGGATCAAAAAATAGTTTGATATACCAACAATTCTATATGTAAAATATTTTAATTTGCATAGGATTTCCAAAGGGATGTTTGGACTGTTCGACATATGCAATAATTCGATATATCTGGGCTCAATATAACCGAGATCGACTGTACTGAAAGCATGATACTTCAACCGCATACTTCCTTTTTGTACCACCAGCTTTAAAAGTACTGGTTTTTGTTCTTATTAGCGTCTTAAAATTGGCAATGTGCTGGTGCATTTCTGCCCCTAATGAAATGCAGAGTGGCTGTGCTTTTTCAGTGAGGAGTGCTTAAGGTGGGTACTATCAGGTAATCTCTAGAGGGAACTGAAATTAAGCACCAGCAGGATTTATTCTTTTTTACAGTGAAGTTCTTAGTGGCACCTCAACTGAAATCTTTCATTTATGTCTTTATGGAAAAATAGAAAGACTTTGATCGTACTCTTAACACGCTTGTACTTCTTTGCTGAAGCAGAACTAGTGTCTTGTTCACTTTCCTGTTTGAGATCTAAGATGTGTATTCCCTTTTCATTGATTTTTCTAGGGCATCTTGCCATCAGCAGCTGAAAAGAACCCATGCTGCATGCTCCCCAGTTTCAGAAAAAAAAAAAAAAACACTAATGAAAGCTGCCAAAATTAAAATGGGCTGTTGGTAAAACTCGGTAACAAGTTCTCTGCAAAACCCTTTTGCCTCCATTGTTGTATTTTTCTTTGCTGTGATAGTCTTTCTTTACAGGACCTTGACGGGCCATAAAAACGAAAGGTTAAGACACTTCACTAAAGGAGTTCCAGGAACGCACAGATGCGATCTGGCAGTCGTGTTATAGCATTCTATTGTAACAAGAACACTGATGTTTGTCTTTGACATCTGATTGAGTGGTTTTGAGAGAAAAGCCTTTGGTTGCTAACGGATGGTAAAAGTATTCTGAAGACCCGCTGCGGGAGTGGCACAGTGGGTCAGGCCCAAGGATGCAGGATTGATCTCAGCTGTGCAGCCGTTTTTCTGGTGGAGGCGACGAACAAACTCCCTTCCCCCGCCCCAATTTTTGTTTAATTATATTCTGGAGCTGCCCGAATAAACCGTAGGCACTCAAAACAAGTGCATGCGCCACATTAGTGGAGGAAACAGGTAGCACCCCAGTGCTTGTTAGTCGATTATTAGGTTGAAAAATTTGTTGAAGCTACTTGTAAGAAACACTCGTACAACTTCCGTTGTCCTTCAGGGGTGTTTTGTTTTTGTATGTGAAGCATAATTTGTCAATTGCTTTTATGATCTGTAAAACTGTCGTTTTTTTTTTATCAAAAAGTTGATGCTGAAGTCATGAAACAACTTTGTTTTAATCACTGTTACCCATGAGATGTTCTTTTGGGGGTAAACTGAAAAAATGGAACTGTCAGGAAGGCATCATCTTGCACCATACCAGCTTTCGTTCCATATAGCTTGATATTAAGCAGATATTTAGTCTAAAAATGAAATTCATTAACATTGTTTTCAGTGCATCCGGTCTTGTGGGGAGCAAATAGCTAAAGAAAATGGCTGCAGCCCTCGTTCTATTTACTGTTTGAGGGTCAATTTTCTTGCCAAATGCGACCCCCCAGGGCCCATTTTTCGTATTGCTGGTTTAAGTTCAAACAAATCTATTTCGACAAAAAAATTGTTATTTCTTTAGGGTGACCATAAACTGGCAAAAAAATCGTTTGTGTTGGTTTTTATTCGTGAGTAACACAAGAAAAATTCTAAACAGGTTCTGCAGGCACAAGGAGAGGGAGAAGCGCAAAAAGTGGGACGTACCCGGGGGACAAAACCGAAACTAGCTGCTGCGCTGCCGCGCGTGACCGGATGTGCAAGCGATAGCTGGCACACCACTGTAGTATAGCATAAAGAAAGAAAAGAGCCATCACTGCAAGAAAGAAATTTCTGCAGTGTGGCAGTGCTTGCCAAGCGAGAGAAATGATCTAACAAGGCGCTCTTTAAACATACAATTGATAACGTACAGGTATGTCATTGACCATTTTGAAGCTGTTTGCAGGGGACGTACATGTACCTCATTGACCCTCAACGGGTTGACATATCTGGAAACAAATGCCATGTCTGGCTCTTCTCAGACAAATCAATAGTCAATGCCAAATATCATCCCATTCTGCTGAATAAGTAGTAAATTGCAGTTTTACTATAAAGTCCACAGGTGTGCTTTATAATACACTGGGTTCAAAGGGTACGACTGCGGAAAAGAGCTGTGATGCGTGTCCTGTTGCACCTACTTTAGAACACATTTTTTTATGTTTAATCACTGAAAATGGTCTGTAGCCATGCAAAAATTCATTAAACTTTTCAAGTTGGATACTATTTTTTAATTGGAGCTTGGAAAACAGTGGCAAAGTTTATTGTCACCTTCAGTAATTTGTTGTTAGTGGCAGTCAAGTGGCAGTGATGTTACTGCCACTTGTGGTGCCCACAAAAAAAAAAAAAAACTTGCGGACAAACCTTGGCATCTAAAAGATAACTGGCGCAACAGGTGCAGGCTAATATTTTTGCTAAATAATTTGAAAGAACTTGCCTTTGGTAACTCGCTGAGCTCTATTCCATCCATGAAAGCCGTTGTTTTCTAAACCGGAAAAAAAAATGCAATATCGAAAGACTTGCAAATTTTGCACTACACGACATCAGCAGTGATGCAGTAAAGGTAACATGAAAGAAATAGGTAGTTATCAGTTTGCTAAATATGAACCAACAGAACTAGAGGCCCCCACTATAATCGCACTGTCATATCTCATGGAGGAGGCTTTGGTCAGTGGCTGCCATTTGCTTGAACATGATTCTGGGATGTCATGGAGACCACTGCCTTCACCTGTTTTCCTCAATATGTAGGTTAGGTATTTGTTTGAGGCCTGCGATTAAATGAGCATCATTATTATGGGAAGAAAGCAGTTTTTTTAATGATCAAACTTGCATCTTCTGTGCATGAGCCCTTTAAAGTGGAAAACATTTCACTCTTCAAAAACTTGTGGCTCTTGTTTGGGTGAATATTCTTTGTCTCTCCCCCCCTCACTCCTGGTAAGACTTTGTGGCCTTCGGAAAGGGCAGTACTGAAAGTTTTCTCAAGTCCTGTTGTCTGCTCAGCAGATTAACGTGTGCCTCAATGGACCTTTTTCCAGTAGCGATCTGCGCATGCGTGGGCTGCTGGCCCACCATTCCTGGGAGTCGCCTAGGGCGAAATGAAAAGAGCAATCCCTCAGCTTGCTGCTTGGCTATGCTTCTGAGCACTGCACATTTTATTTCCTCTTTTTTGACAGTTTTCAGTGAGTTTATCATCACCAGCCTATCTACGCCCACTGCGGGGCAAAGGCCTCTCCCATTATTCTCCAATTACCTCGGTCCTGTGCCAACTGTGACCAATTTATCCCCGCAAACTTCTTGATCTCATCTGCCCATCTAACTTTCTGCCGCCCCCTGCAACGCTTGCCTTCTCTAGGGATCCACTCTGTTACCCTTAATGACCAGCGGTTATCTTGCCTTCGCATTAGATGCCCTGCCCACGTCCATTTCTTCTTCTTAATTTCTACTAATATGTCTTTAACACCAGTTTGCTCCCTGACCCACTCCGCTCTCTTTTTGTCCCTTAATGTTACACCTATCATTTTCCGCTCCATTGCCCGCTGAGTCATTCTCAATTTAAGTTGAACCCTCTTAGTGAGCCCCGTAGGTGAGTACCGCCCCGTAGGTGAGTTTCTGCCCCCTAGGTGAGTACCGGTAAGATGCAGCTGTCATACACTTTCTTCTTCAGCGACAATGGTAGGCTGCTATTCATTATCTGAGAATGTCTGCCATATGCACCCCACCCCATTCTGATCCTTCTAATTATCTCTGCCTCATGGTTGGGATCTGGGGTCACAACTTGGCCCAAGTAGATATATTCGCTTACCACTTCCACTGCCTCGCCACCTATCTCAAACTGCTGTGCTGTCCCTTTACGGAACCCTGCTTGTTCTTTAGGTTGACTGAAATCTAGGGTTGCAGAGATTTGGTTAGCGATTACCTTGGTAAATACCTTGTAGACGACTGACAGTAAGCTGATCGGCCTGTAATTTTTCAAGTCCTTCATGTCGCCTTTCTTATGGATTAGGATGATGTTCGCGTTCTTCCAAGATTCCGGTACCATTGCGGTCATAAGGCATTGCGTATACAGGTTTGCCAGTTTTTCAAGTACAATTTCTCCGCCATCCTTCAAGAGGTCTGCTGTTATCTGATCCTTACCAGGTGCTTTGCCCCCTTTCATTTCTTTCAAAGCCTTCCTTACTTCTTCGGTCGTTACTGGTGGGATGTCTATCTCCTCTGAGCTACTGTCTCGTTCGGCATTATCCTGGATGTCCCGGCTACTGTACAGATCCCTATAGAACTCCTCGGCCACTGTGACTATTTTATCCCTATTTGTGATGACATTGCCTTGCTCATCCTTAAGTGCATACATCTGATTTTTCCCCACGCCAAGACGTCTCTTCACTGCTTTCAGGCTACCTCCATTCTTTACAGCGTATTCGATCCTCTCCATATTATACTTCCGTATGTCAGCTGTCTTACGCTTATTGATTAACTTCGAGAGCTCGGCTAGTTCTATTCTGTCAGCTGCGGTAGAGATTCTTATGGTTTGCCGTTTCCTGATTAGATCTTTCGTCTCCTGTGAAAGTTTACCAGCATCCTGTCTAGCCATAGTGCCCCCGACTTCTACTGCACACTCCGTGATAATGCGTGTAAGGTTGTCGCTGGCTTCCTGTTTCGTAAGCTCGGCTTCCTCGTTAAGGGCGGAATATCGGTTCTGCAGCGCGATCCTGAATTCTTCTACTTTACGTCTTACTGTTACCTCATTTATCGGCTTCTTTCGTACTAGCTTGTTGCGGTCCCTCCTCACATCTAGCCTAATTCGAGATCTTACCATGCGGTGGTCACTACACCTTACCCTTCCGAGCACTTCCACATCCTGCACGACGCCAGGGTTATCACATAATATGAAGTCTATTTCATTTTTGTGGTCCCCATTCGGGCTCCTCCAGGTCCACTTCCGACTCTCCCGTTTACAGAAGAAGGTATTCATTATGCGTAGGTTATTCCGTTCTGCAAACTCGACTTGTAGGTCCTCCCTGCTATTTCTACAGCCCAGACCATAGTTCCCAACTGCCTTGTCTCCAGCCTGAAGCATTGAAGTCCCCCATAACTACGGTATACTGTGTTTTTACTTTAGCCATTGCCGATTCCACATCTTCATAGAAGCGTTCCACTACTTGGTCATCGTGGCTGGATGTGGGCGCGTAGCCCTGCACCACCTTGAGCTTGTACCTCTTATTGAGCCTAATTACAAGACCTGCTGCCCTTATACGTGCACACAAGTGAGTTTATACGTGCGCACAAAAAAGTCTTTGAAAGGAAAGGGGCAAAGTTGTTTGAGAGTGACCACGCTGCGAGCACATGGCTACCAGTGAGGGAGCAGTGAAAATTTAAAAAAGTAAAGAAAAAGGGGTACTTTGGCCACTGCAGATCAGTCACGGGAATGTGCACCTGCTACTGTGACGTTCATGTGAAAGGTACAAGTGACAGGTGGGTGCAGGAGTATAGTTTGTGCACGAGTTCCCTGAAAGCCAGACTTCTTTGTAGGTGTGCCTTACTGCCATTTTTAGTTCGCCCTGGCGGCCACTAGGAGGACTGGTACTGGAAAAAGATTCATTCTACCCTATGCTCTTTGGAGCGAGCTGATTAGTGTGAAATTACCGGTGGGTTTGGGGAAGGCATCTGAAGTAAGGTGGATATGCTTCGTTTTTGACCGCAGTGGCTACTGCTACTTGGTCTCTCTTCTTTGCCTGCTCAGAGCAGTTCTGAGCAGCCCAAAGTTGCTCCCGCCGTAGCCATTCTATGGGCAAATAAAATACACCGCTGCTCATAACTGGCCGGAGCAGGCCAACAAAAGAGGCCTACTGACGTCCCATGTGTTCAGGATGCGGTAAAGGAGGGAGCACTGTTCCTCAGTGTGGCGCCGTAAGGGTGTAACGTGGCCCCCGTCCCTTCCAGGACCCGTACGGTGCCCCCGTGGGCAATGTGGCCTACCCGGTGAGCGAGGAGGCAGCGTCGTCGTCGAGTGACCAGGAGCAGCTGCGCTCGTTCCAGGACCTGCTCCTGCGTTCCTTCCAGCAGGGCCAGCCCCAGCACGACCTCAACATGCCCATCTGCACCAGCGGCTACCAGGGGGCCCAGCAGCAGGAGAGCAGCCTGCACATGGGGGGTGCGTGCGCTGGCCAGCCAGGCCACACAGAAGTAGTGGTGGGGGAAGCCCCGCGTGGGTGCCAGTGGGGCTCCACCCCGTTCGTCCGGCACTCGCGCCCAGCTCTCGCATGTGACTTGCTGGTGGAGCGTGTGCTTCTTCTGCCATTTACGGCAGCAGAGTCAGCCTTTCTTTTGCGGTGCTGACGGCCCAAAAGCCAGCAAAAAATGTCCAAAACTCATCCCAAGCTATTTGGAAAGAAAAGGTGGATTAATTCTGTGCAGTGGCATGTTGTTGCAACATAAAATCTCTCCTGTGTTGAGAAGCCTGCACAAAAAAAGGAAGGGGGGGGGGGGGCAGAGGCAAGCAATGGAGCAATAACTAAGCAACTAAGTGAGGGATTTATTTAAAGGCCCACTGAAGGGAATTTGTCTGAGTCCTAATTGAGGCTGCATTGTGCTGTTTCACCCATGTAATCCGTTATTTAACAATTAGGCAGAACTGTGGAGCTTTACTTTATCAGTAATGCACGGCAGGAGGAAAAACACCGTGGGCCATTTGCGGCCGCTGCACTAACTGCCGTAATGACATCACCTGGGTTTGAAATGTAGTTTTGTACCATGTCAGCTTTGCTAACATTCAGGTATTGTTTGTTTTCAGGTAGGTAGTGCAGGTTGAACATGCTAGCTATCTTCTAAATTTGGCTAATGGCTAAGCAGACTTGTAGTCGATGTGAAAAAATAAGCTGTGGGAAAGATGGTGCGAGGACAGTGGCACTTTAAAAACATGCTTTTCTTGTTCAAAGATGTGTGTAAATCATAAAAAAACACTAAAACATCCCCCATATTTTTTGTAGTTTTTTTGGTAAAGCAATTAGGCAATGTTGAGCTAAAGGACTTATGATATCAAAGTTTTTGGCACAGAATGGCCTTGTGACTTGTGTCATGCTGAAAAAAGGGGGTCTTTGTGTTGTGGGCTGTTGAGGTTTGATATTTCTGATACCAGTGGTCGCAGTTTAGATTTTGAGTACCTGTTTGCAACTTGCAAGTGCCACCAAAGCATCGTTAGCCCCTCAGAGCAGTGTAAGCATAGTTGGCAACACGTGCACAATGGCACTATAGCGCATCTCCAGGGACCCAACACCACAACAAATTCAACAGGCCTAACGATGGTCTTACTGGCATCATGTCTGAGATCATCTTATGGGGCGTTTCTGGTGCCCGAGGACCAGTAGACTGATCCTTGAGGTCCTCAAATAAGTTGTACGCATTTGTGTACTGTTTGCCCCAAAAGTTTATGGGGAGGAGTCACAAAAACTACTTAGTGTGTGCTTCGTGTGTGCAGATGGCTTGTCAGCCCTAGAGGCACCCTGAACTACAGGTGCCCGGTGGCCACATGGCACAGCCATTCATTTTTGGCAGCTGCATGTCCTGCAAGTGCCTGCATCGACAGTGCACAGTGCAGTGGGGATTTCTTGGAAAATGCTACCTCTGTACAGACTCTACATTGACTCTGCATTGGGCTGCTGTGTCAGGCACTGAGTCATCAGTTCCATTCCCCACTATAATGGTGGAAGCAAAAAACGAGCAGCCAAGCTGGGGGGTCCAGTTCAATGCACAGGCTTTCACTAAAATGTAGCCCCATAGTCTAGTGGTATGTTATGTTAAGCCTTGAGATATTTTGTTGTGAAAGCATTAAATGGTCCATCGAACAAAAAAGCCGGTTTGAGCATTGTTCAGCGTTTGTAGCGGCTCCTTTAGCACCATTGTGTGCGATGCAATCTATAGCGCATGCTATGGAATAAAGTGCAAAAGACAAGCACAGAGCCACGTGGAAAAGAAGAGAGTATTCCTGGTTAAACAAGTTTTTTTATATCTGCGTTGCAGCATGGTGAGCTTTGGACCGAGCTGAGCGCCTAGCAGCATTCAAACATTGGCGTTTCAGCATTCAGAGCTAACAAGCATTGCTTAGGTGTCCTCGAAGTGGGTTTTTTTTTGTTGGTTTGTTTTTCTGGCGCTGTGTGCATTTTAATGTGCTCGGGGTGGTTTCTCATGGGTACTGTCGGCCCTCCTCCTTCACTGGGGTGCATTGCAGATGGTCCTCACCTGGTGATTTTGGAGCAGCCCATGAAGGAGACTCGGTACCGGTACAAGAGCGAGAGTGGCTCTCACGGTCCCCTCATCGGGGAGTCGAGCACCCAGCAGCGCAAGACGTTTCCTACCGTCAGGGTCAGTAGAGTGCCAAGAGGGAAAGAAGGGGGGGGGGGGCAGTAACGTCATGTCACGTTACTGTCACGTCAATTAGCCGGGCAAACCGGATGCAGAAAAATGAGACGTTTAATATGCAACGACAATAACGCGAACGACTCCACACATCACACCACTCCTCACTGCAGTAGTGTAAAACATCCTGTACGCAAGCACAATACACAGTTAGCTTCCGCTCACTTTCCAATTGATGTCTGTTGCTGGTTGTAGCTGTAATCAGTAGGGTCCGGTAGTCGATGACCACTTGAGAGGCTTGCAGGACACGCTTCCGGAGACCAGGGTGCGTAGCCCCGGGTGCCGTGGGGACCTTGTTTCGGGTGCGCAGCCCGAGCGTTCAAGCCAGGTAGCCCCGCTGGTGGTCGTCTCTGAAGCCGCCAAGGGTGCGTTGTTGCGCTCAGGATCGTTGCCGCGCTCAGGAGGCCGGCTGGGTGCCTTTCCAGGTTCCGTGCCTAGAGCTTCAGCGCAGGCATCACCATTCCTCGCTCTCTTCGCTTTACCTGCCTCTCTTCTTCTTCCCCTTCTTCCAGTCCCCTCCTTGGGAGGGTTTCCCATGACATTCTCCATGTCTCCTTTTTCCTCTTCTTCTTCTACTAGTCTTCTTCGGGAAGTTGGTCTCTTGGGGGGATTGCTCATGACACACAGGCACAAGAAGAAGGTAGACAGTGAAGTGCTGCTCTCACTGCTGCATTGCTTATAGGAAACTGTGCTGATGTGAGAGGCACAAGTTAGCACCTACATAGCTGCGTATCTTGTCGCTGGGAAACAGGAAGCAATTCTTGTAGAAAATTTGGCATTGGACAAATTTTACAATGCTCTTCAAGTTTCTAATCGAACATTTTTTTATTCAATTCACTCCTTGCAGAGGTAATTATCTTATTTTAAGTATTAACCCATATATAAAAATAGCGTTATCTAGTTTATGCGCCCCACCCCCCCTCCCCCAGAATTATTGTTAAATGACTTGTAGGGAAACTCAATATGTACACCTAATTTTAATTGCGAGGCCAAGTTATGGGAGCCATCCTGTAGACTTCTGCCAGAAGTATGTTTAGGAGGCAATAACCTACCTTCCCCCCCACAGTGGCAATGTTTACGAAATAGGCTAAAGTTAGCTTACGTTAATTCAAACTTGTATAATTTGTAGTACTGCCAGTTAATTTGAGCAGATTTTAAGTTTGCATTTCCATCGTATTTCAGAGCTTCATAACTTGCGCGGTGGTCTCAGTTAATTCACACTTTCATTCCTTCCTGTGAATGTGGCTGAGGGGAACAAAAACTTCGCCCTAAAAGCTGAACAAGGCTGCTGTGCAACCCTTATAAACAAGATAAGGCCATTTTTGATGATTGTCTGGCAGCTTTGAGCCCCATAGTTCCAACGAATCCAATCTTGCCTTTTGTAGCTTTGTCATGCGGCCCGTCTTCATTTTGTACGTAGAAGGTGCTCTTGTTTTAAATATGTATTTTATTTCCTCAAAATGAATTAAAGGAATAAACAAATAAATGAAGGGGAAACCAGCTGTTAGTGATAAGGCGGAATAGGGCGTCTAGAATACCATGGTCTCAGTGGAAGTAATTTGAATACAGTGCCGCTGTGGGAGCACGGTGCATAAGGCCGACTGGCCTGTCCACAAATCAAGGTCCAACAGGGTGCTCCTTGATTTTTTGTAAAAAAAAAAAATATATATATATATATATATATATATTTTTTCTTCTGAAGAACTGGGCAAGGCGTAAACAATGAGTAGCTGAACATGGACTTTGGGGAACATCAGTGTTGATGCAATCCTTGATATATCGAAATGACGAAACTCTGTGCTCCTTGAAGCATGTGTATTAAAGCCTGGGGCAGAAAATGCGATGAAATTGTAGAGTAGATGAAACTGGTGCGGAAGAGTAAGTATGCTTTAAAAGTGCAGTGTTGTATAGAAAATTGTTGCTAGTATGAGCAGCATAGGTCATCCCAATGTAGCCCTGCTGGGGTTTCTACGCAGCCCACGGCTGTTGGAAGCACCGACAGTGTAGACATTCGAAGACTAGAGTACTTGCCTGGGAGTGCAGCCTGCCTTCTGTGTTACTTTCACCTTTATCTGGCCACCTAGGAGCCAATTTATCTGCACTCCCTATCACTCCTTCAAGTCAGGGTGCCATTTTATCACTTGGTCTTCTTTCATCTGCTCGTTGTGGCTGCTTCCTCCGTTTTTTATCACCGTAGCTGTTCTCAACCTTGAGTGTGCCTGGGATTCCATCTACGTTTCGAAAAGTAATGGGGGACTCTGTGGTGAAGTGTGTTAATACGTTTTCTATTGTCAGACAATTTGCTCTTGCAGCTGAAGTCGCCCACTTGTTTACTATTTAGTTGGGGTGTGCAAGTATTGAAAACTTTGTAATATCAAAGTGAATAACACCGAATTCGATTTGACTTCGAATAGAATAGCACTCTATTAGAAAATTTTGAATGAATTTTTGTAGCATTTCGCGGTTCGAAAACATACACCAGCATTCTCCGCTCACAGCGACAAACTGTCGCACTGCTCCAGTGATGTGCAGCCCATTGGCAAGAGGGACGTGCTTTCACGAAAGGAGCAGATACGCGGCCAATTTTTTTTCTTACTGTGTTCAGCTTGATTTATGATTGCTAGCTTCATGGTGAAAGGCGGATTCGGCCACTTCGCACTAGCTAGAGCAGTCAAATAAGCCTTTATTTAGTGACACTAGCGCTAGCCACCAGAGCAACACTTCGAAAGAAAGCCGCCAAAGTGAGAACGACGCAAACAGCGAACAAAAAGAAAAAAAAAAGCATGGCAGGTGGGCCAGGATCATTTTTTGCATGGGGGATTTCGACGGCTTGCCCTACAAGGCGTGCTGGCACAGTCAAGAGTGGCGGAAAAGGGCGAAAGAGCTGCTCGCTGCCGGTGAACAGCCGGGCTTAAACCACTTTTAGGGGTGTGCCGGTGGAATTTCTCCTCCGCCGTGAGGGAAAGCCAACTTGGGTGGCACTTCTGCAGCATTTGGGAATTGATATATTGGGAGTCGCTGGTATTTTTGTTCAATATAGGCGTAATTTTTGCTATATATTCTCACTGCAAATATACTCTGACCAGAAATAGTTCAATATACAGTATAATTCAATATAAACAGATTCAATATAGTTCGGCTCGATCGTAGCAGGATAGCTTTGGTATGTTTGCTTTATGCCATAGAAAAATTTTGCATACCCTTTTAAACGATCCTTCAGTTTTCTATAGACTATAGTTTCTGAAGCATGCCTGAGAAAATCTGAATTTCATTTTTCTTATTGTATATTGCTGAATATTTGCTTCGATTCAAAAATATTCAGTTTTATTCATACAAAAAGCAAAAACGCCTGTGCGTACAAGATTCCAGTGCACATTAAAGATCCCCAGGTGGTCAAAATTAATCCAGAGCCCGCCACTATGGCGCGCCTCTTCGCCTGCATTGCATCAGCGCGTTAAAGGAGCCATGAAGAGAAAATACAAGTTTGTTTTATTAGAAATTTTTTTGTTTTTTATAGTGTTCCCAGCCCTTGTCCAGGTGCAAACGATGTTTTATCACTGAGAAATTAATAATTTTACGTTGAAACTTTGATTTTCCCGCTAAATCGTGTGTTTTCGTGGTCTGCAATGACATCACAGGAAGCGACTGCTCTGCAGCCGACTGGAAAGCCTTGTGTAATTTGGCCTAGGGTTGTTTTTGTTCAGGGAGCAAATAATCGTTTCGTGAAACAGAGTGCTCGCTCGACAAATATGGTCACGTAATACACCGTTGCTTGCGTCAATCAAACAGTGTCGTCTGAAACAACCCCAATGCCCCGCAGTCCTGTGCAGCTAAACCAAGCATAGTGCGCGCAGTGCCAACAGCAGCATACGCATCGGTACTTCTATGTTTACGTGTCGGTCCCACCATTCCTAGGGCTTTAAAAAGAATGTGCTCTAAATTTAAGCGTAAATAGCCCGTTCAGCAAGCTTATAAGCTCTGCCTAATTTGCGTTTGCTTTTGCCGGCCTCTGCCAATCGCAGAGCTGGCTGGTATGACATCATAGGTTCTGTTGCGGGAAATGAGCTGGTGGGTCGCATGGCCTTTCCCTTTTTTCTTAGTTATACAGCTTATTTGAGGGAAGCTCACCTTAAAAGTGGTGTCAGTATGATTCTAATGAGGCAATCTTTTGAATGAACCAAATGTATGTTTTGTCTTCATGGCTCCTTTAAACCCTACAATCAATCAATCAATCAGTTTGATTCATAACTACAACAGTATCATTCGCTTCACAACCAAAAATCGCTATCCACATGCCTGTACTATTTAGGGCCCGCTTTTCATAAGCCTGCTTTTTTTCCACAGCTGCAATGCTGCTCACATGGCTGACTTGAAAGTGCATGCTTATGCAGAGAAGCCAAATACGCAGATGTACCATGTGGCGAAGCCGCATTTTTGCGTTGTTGGCAGGGTTTCACAGGAGAAGAAGGGGTAGAAGAGAAGCTTACTGCTCATTGCCGTAATTGCCTTTTTCCTGTGTTGGTAACCGAATGGGGGAGGAAGGGGGTGCCTGTCACCCGCAAAAGTTCTGTGGCCTCTGGTGAATGCAGCTAAGTTTTATGCCCGTGCTATGCCATGCAGGCTACCCTTCCAGCAATGCCGTGAAAGGCATTGCTGGAAGGGGGGCTTTCTTTCTCTCTCTTTGTTTGAATTCGGTTTGAGGGATCTTTTGAGTGTGGGCACAAAAGTAGTGAATGTCAAGGCTTGATTAACATGCTGCATGTGTCGAAAAACATTAATGCGTGCAGCAGCCTAGTCTTATCTAGACAGCCGGCAGATGCATACCTATGTCTCCTCCAGCTTTGGCTGTGTTTTGTAAGCATAAAACTCTGGTGAATCATATGTCTGATGAAAGCTAAGCATCCAGTTGTCTGTGTGCGTGGATGTTTTTTGCTACTAACGCCTCAACTCATTTTTCTCATCTTGTGTAAGGTTTCAGCTTTCCCTGACAAATCCTTGGTATGAGCTGGGTCCTTAGTGTCAGGGTAGACCCCTTGCTTTTGTCCAGTAGGTCCACTGGTTGAGCATCTTTAAACGCAGTTGTTGAGCACCTGTCTGCACTCACCTGAGTTGGCACCATTCGTGGCAAAGACATTTTTTCAGCACCTGTGAATGACTACTAAATATCTCCCTTGAACAAAACAAAATTCAGTCAGCGTGTCGATTATTTTTTCTGTGAAATAGAATTGGCTACGATCCTACCTTGAAATATGCCTTGAATGTGCAGTTCTTGCATCCACTGAGTGGGCAGGCTGTCTGGAGATGCACTTGGTGACTTTACAACCTAACTGTAGTTGCATGTACTGCAGGGCTGCTTAGGTGAAGGCTTAGCATGCTTTTAGGTGCATTTTGGATTGGAAAACGTTTATTGAGCAAGTGCATCTATGCATGCACTGCCCCCTTGAAAAATGCATTAAGTGCACCTATATGCTTTCTATCCAGGCAGTGCAGGTGTTGTTGCGATCACTCACAAAAAGCACATTGGTTTCATTTGTTTGTTTTCTGGGAGGTGATTTATATCCCGTATGGCGTTTGCAAAAATTGAACTGCGTGACGTGTGGTTTCTAAGGGATGCACTGCGGGCTCCAATGCTATGACAGTTAAACAGTTCGTTTGGTTAAAGGGAAGCTGAAGTGCTTTCCAAAAAATTTGAGTTAGATGAACAGTTATATAGTTTCTTGCGCGCTGATTCCGAATATCACATTGAAATTTATCGGACATGAGTCCAAGTGGCATTTATCTTGCAAAAAGCGCGGACCCGTTTGAAAGACGCGCGCTTTTCGTCTTTTGACGCCCCTGATTGGTTGCGCCCGTCATGACGTCAAAGGAGGACACCCTTCGGCCGCGCGGGTTGTCGGAAGCATTGCGAACGATCGCACGGTTGCCTTTGCGGCAATTTAGCTTGCAGTTTAATTTTCGCACATGGCTGGAAGTTTGTTTTATAATTTCCCGTGCTGTTGGTTCAATTATCTTGGAGCTTAAATTTGCTTTACACGACAGAGAACCCCAAAGCAGTGACTGTGACGTCGACTAGTGGGTTCCATCAAAATATTTTTGAATTAGGCAACCAGCATGGGGGATTTTATACCTTATGTTAATATTAGGTACTGCCTTAACTGTTTCTTATTATACACAAAACCATTTATGCCGAAGATTCATGGGCGTTTTATAAACAATCTACCAGCGAAAAGCACGTACGTGCACTGCGCGAAAAAATAGCGTTCATGCGCTGTAAACGTATATGCGAGACACATCTTGCCGGTACACGCATAAACCAACAAGCAGACTCTGCTTCCGAATTTCCTTTGTTCGTTGTCGTCCACCCCAGCCCCGTTACTCATCCCCGTACACAGACCCACACGCGCGCGCCATTTCGGCAGCGGTGCTACGACGCCTCCGCGATTGCTAGCTGCACTTCGATGAGTGGCGTCTTACTGCTTCACATGCATTTATTCTGAAAACACTGCAGCATACTAGTGCCTGCTCAGCATTATTGGCTGTAGTAGGGCTTGATTTTCGCTTGTGCGTTGCGCATTCTGCTACAATATTACGGCCACCTCGTTATAATTAACAGACCAGTCGGACAAGGCAGTTACGTTGTAGTTACGTTACTTTAGGTAACAATCACCAAACGTTTGTGATAATGAATCATTGGCCTGTTTCAGCATTTCTAGATTTAAGCATTTACCGCGCTAGTCGGACAGAGGCCGTATATTTACTCTTCGCTCCTAATTTTTTTAGTATCATCATTATATATATCACCGACTATCACTGGAGCACACTTGAGGTTCAGTGACAACAAGTGCTTGCCAGGTTATAGTATGCAGCCACACGGAATCTTGGGCAAAAAATTAGGCCCCCGCAGTCAACACAAATTATGGCACGGTGGTGGTTCGGAGTGGTGTTTTTTTTTTAATTCCAGACAAACATCACCTTATTGTGACATGTATACTTGCAAAATAAGTAATCTGGTTGTCGTGGTTCTTTTACTTTGTAGGAATACTGTTTACCTCTTAGCCGGGAGAGAACTTCTATCAGGATTGGCCCCTTGCTGCAGTTTCGCCAAAAAATTGTTTTTTTTTTTAACACTGTCCTGAGCCCATAGGGAAAGAAAACCGACGCGTTTAACGAAACAAGTATTTCCTGAACAAATGTGACTTGGTTTCTGGAATGGAACGAAACATCCCCGGCCAAAGTACAGCAGTATTCCCCATCCTTCCTAAATCTAGAATCTAATGTGAACATTCACGTCCGTCGCATAAAAAAACCGCATTGGGGCGGTTTACAAAGTATTTAACGTAGTGTAGTATATTCTCTGTCATCAAGCACAGCCACCTCGGCTGTCACTTCCATTTGTTATCAAGCATCCCGGCGTGGCATTATTCTGCTTAGGAATACGGCATGATAACGTATGCCTCGTTTGGCGTTCGTGCATACTTTTTGAACACGAAAATTGTACAAATAAGTGCTATCAACCACAACAACAACAAGTATCATTCACAAGGAAACACGGCTAAAAGAGCATGGCCGAGGCGGCCAATGCGGCCGGAAGTCCAGGTATGATGTTTTTCAGCGGTTTTCGCCCGCGCTTTTCGGTCTTCCGGCATCGCGCGGCGAGATGGGGGCGGGGCATCGGGCCAATTTTGTTTGCTCATTGCGTCGCTTCTATTGCATGTATTGCGAAAATATTTCGTACACGTGAACTATTCAATGTGTACTTGCTGCTAGTCAACTTTTCTTTTAATTCTAAAACCGCTTCACCTTCCCTTTAACACTCTTGAACGAAAGGAGAGAATATGGAAAGACAGAAACCTCGTTAGTTTTCACCACCATCCTTAGGAACTAGCTGTCCACTTGATCAACTGGAGGCTGAAGTCCTGTCTCACCCGCTGTGGTGGCTCAGGGGCTATGGCTTTGTGCTGCTGAGCCCAAGGACGTGGGTTGGATCCCAGCCGCGGCGGCTGCTTTTCAGATGGAGGCGAAAAGTGAAGACGCCCGCATTCGAGATTTCGGGCCACGTTTGAGATCCCTAGGTGGTCGGAATTAATCCGGACTTCTTCACTATGGCATGCCTCATCGCCCAGGTGTAGCTGCACCATGTTAAACCCCATAATTTAAAACATCCCGTCCCATTCTTCTCCCATCTGCATCTGCTTAAAAATCCTCTTGGTTGTTTGTTGTGGGTTGTTACTGGGTAAGGAATACGTGTGCAGTAACTCTAATGAATGACAATATATAGGGAACCGGAAATGGTTGTAGTAGACATTGTGTTCAAGCTACGTTTGTCGTAGTGGTGTTTGAGTGTACTGAAAAAAAAAGAGAGAAAACAGAGACTTGGAGCAGCAGTACTTGAGTGCTAATGAGTCGAGTGTCACATGCTATGTGGGAAGTATTTGAAGCCTTGGATTTTGCGTACCTGTACCTATGTACTTGGCATTACTTGCGTCCAAACGGCACTGAGAGATAGTGGCAGGCCATCCAGCTGATCAGAGCACGCTGTGAGACCATGGTTCGCTCCTCGTAAGGGGCAGCTTCACACACGTGGACAGGCAGCTGCAATTCTTTGATAGCAAGATGGCAAGCTGGGCGAGTTGGTATTGGTTCATAGTTTCTTGCACTGGTTATTTTATATCACCATTAATTCTTTGGTAGTGGTGCTTCAGTGATGCCTGTGCCCTGAGCCCAGTTGTGGGGCCAATTGCAGCTGGACAACTACAATGCGGAGCTGCCGCACCGCATCAAGGCAAGCCTGGTGACCGCAGAGGACCCGCCACGGCCACACGTGCACCGCATCACCATGCGGGGCCAGGATGAGGACGACTGCTGCATCGTCACGGTGCGCGAGGACGGCAAGGCCATGTGAGTGTGGCGGGGGTGGCATGTCGGAGGGGGGGGGGGGCTTCCATTAACTCTTTCTGTGTTGGCGATTCCAAATGGAATCGCATAGCTCTAGTCGCTGTAGCACATAGAGAACAAAGCCAAAACTTCTAGTTTTGGGGGGGAATTGTCCTTCAAGGATGACATTTGCTATATACACCACCATTGTAGCGTTTTATCTGAACCTGACACTATAAAGAAGAAAAAGCTCCAGTGAACACGAAATTACGACGTCGAGGCTAAAAAAACCAGAGGCCCTAGTTGCATTCCCAGGCTTGTAAATCTGTAAATATGTGCACAGTGGGTCCCATTTTTTGCTTGTAGGCTCATGTGGTCGTAAAATTTAGCAAAAGGGGAAAAAATTTTTTCTGCTCAGTTGCATTTTTAATTTCCAGATGTCTTTAATTGTTGGCCTCATTAATAAATCAGTAATTACGTGCACTGCCAGCTCTATTTTTCATTTACGGGCTTAGGAGAGCTGTAGAGTTAGTAGAACACAGAGGAAATATTTTTGTGCTTGAAAAAAAAGAAACATTGGGGCTGAAAGGGTTAAACGAGCCATGAAGACAAAACACAAGTTTGTGTTATTAGAAAGATTTCGTGTTTTATAGTCCGAATGCAAACAATGCTTTATTCACTCAGAAATTAATTAAGTTGAAATTCTGATTTTCCCGCTAAATTGTACGTTTTTGTGGTCTGTAATGACATCACAAGGCCTTGTTTACCGTTAGTGAACCTAGATGGTGCCACCACACCGCACCAAGCCGTTTTCTTCCTTTGGTGTGTTTGTGAACGTATTTGTACCTGGCTTGTTTTGTTCATGGTGACAATTGTTTCGTGAAACATGGTGCTCGCCCGACAAATACGGTCACATAAGACATCGCCGCTTGCGTCAATCGGCCAGTGTCGTCTGAGACAACCCCAAAGCCCCGTAGTGCTGTGCAGCTAAACCAAGCATAGCGCGCGCAGTACCAACAGCAGTACACATCAGTACTTCTATGTTTACGTGTGCTTTCGTAACTTCCACTGTCGGTCCCACCATTCTTACTGCTTTAAAAAGAATGTGGCCTAAATTTAAGTGCAAATAGCCCGTTCGGCAAGCTTATAAGCTCTGCCTAATTTGCGTTTGCTTTTGCCGGCCTTCACCGAACGAAGAGCAGGCTGGTATGACATCGTAGGTTCTGTTGCGTGCGGGAAATGAGGGAGTGGGTCGCACGGCCATTCTCTTTTTTCCTAATTATATAGCTTATTTGAGCGAAGTTTACATTAAAAGTGGTGTCAGTATGATTCTAACGAGGCAATCTTTTGAATTAACCAAACTTGTGTTTTCTTTTCATAGCTCCTTTAACTCTTTCGTTACCACGCCTATTCAAATCGATCACCGGTGATCGATGATTTATATTGCCTATTTCGACATGTTGTAGTTGTTTCTCGTACACCTAATGCGGCCAGTGGTTAGTCTAGGCACTGCCCTTTTAGAATTAGTTTAAATTTTCCCGCTCCAGCGACATTGAGATTTTTGGCGGCATTTTTTGCGAGCTGAGGTGCGCGTGTTTTTGACGAAGGGGGCATGGCTGCTGCACTTGAGAAAAAAGGATGCAGGTCATGGTTAGGCTGCATTACCATAATATTTTTTTGTCAAAAGGCTCCTGGCAAGTCAAATACCAAATAATGGGGTCAGCTTTGTAATCCGACAGCGTTGAGAGGTGATAATTACTTGAAAATGGCCCCAACTATTCACTATTGATCTCTGGTTCGGACAAAGGGCAGCTTTATTCTCCCAAAGCTTAATTCTGATGGTCCCCCGCATGTCTAGCAAGTGTGACTGCCACTTTCAACCAGTTTCCAGCAGTTTCGGTTTCGTTTTCGCATTGCGAAATTCATATTTGGCACTACTACGCAGTTACCGAACTACAAACTCATTTGCCATGGCGCCTCCGTTGCCCGCTACTGCTCCTCAAAACAAGCATGCCGCTCGCGCTTCCACTTTATCTACGCCTTGCTTCTGCGATAAGAGCTTCCACTGAAAGTCA
The DNA here is from genome assembly GCF_048455015.1 of Haemaphysalis longicornis. NCBI lineage: Eukaryota > Metazoa > Arthropoda > Arachnida > Ixodida > Ixodidae > Haemaphysalis > Haemaphysalis longicornis. The sequence goes on from NW_027526203.1 coordinate 74,107,149, forward strand.
AGCGATAACACTAAGTCGTCGGGCATCAGTTCAGACGAGAAGAACACTTCCAATTGGCCTTGAACACCGCCAGCTGTTCACCGGCCAGTTTCGGTTTCATACGAGGGTATTTCCGGAGGTCTAGTGCCGCTTCTTAGTAGAGCTGTCTATTCTGACAAAGTCTCCAACAGCCTTGTAATTGTTTCTCTTCGAAATTGTTAGGTGGCGCTGCAACGTAGTAGGCTTGCAATGCTGAACTCTCTTCATAGCATGACTGCGGCTTGGTGAAAGCTTCCTGGGCACGATTCTAGCGCATTGTACCTTATTCCTGCAAGCAGGGCTACAATAGTGAGTCAGAACATGATAATAAACTGCAAATGAAAGTTCTGACTGATAAGTAATCATCAGAACGTCAACAAGCATCCACCAAAGAGTTTGGTTGTCAACTTCAAGCGGATTTTTTCACATCGCTTGCTTGCTTCACTATTGTGCTGGTTATAATCATTGACAAGGTGTTTTTACATCACGTGGAGGCTAATTTAGGCCTTTAATAATGTCAAACCAGCAGATTTCTTCTGGAGAACTATCCAAAATAGCAAAACTGGAAATAGAGGTTGGGCTTCACCACATGGCACGGGCACCACGTGGGCTAACATTTTCTTTTATATCTGACAAATTGTACTGCGCAACTCAATTTTTTTTCTAGAATGGGTTTTTGAAATGTCTACCTAGAAAATGTATATTCTAAATTTTTTCTACTACTGGTGGTTTATTATACACAACTTACTTTTTTCCTATTTTCTTCGACGCGTGGACAAAAATTTCGAATTCGATAATTTTTTTCGGGATCATTATTTAGGAAAACATTATTAAAACTGGTGTCGTTGGAAAGCGCGTGGAATAATCTGCATTTTATGTCACTGCAATGTGTGCCTAACCAATATGTATAGCACAAAAAAATGTTTTGTTAGACCCTTCAAAATTGGTCAATTTCCCGCGGTAACGAAAGAGTTAAAGGGGCGTGATGACAACATATAACTTTGTGTATTTGGAAAGAACTAGCCCGTGGTAACCCTCTCAGCTCCAATCCAGCCTTTAACCCCCGGTGGAGGAAAAAAAATGCTCTAAAAAAAATGTTAAAAGAACAACCTTGTAATTGATGCACATCAGTATAACAGAGAGAGAGAGAGAGAAACAACCTTTATTAGAGCCTGCTGTGAAGACGCGGCTAGTACGTCGCAATAGCTGAGCCCCTGCCAGGCCTGCTCACACAACCTCCGTGGAGGCGGCGCTTGCAGGCCGTTGGCGTTCGAGGCCAGCCATTGCCAGCTGGACAGCCTGGAGTTGGTCTTCGTAGTTTCCTTTCTTCATGGCGTCCATGAATCTTGGCGAAATTGTAGTGTTTCTGGCTTCTTGCGGGTGATTTTCACAATCCCATAGGATATGGGCCATGGTGGCTGTCTCTCTGTTGCATAGTGTACACATATCACTGACATACACCTCTGGGCAGATGTGTTTGGCTACCACTGGAGTCATTAATGAACAAGTCTGTAATTGTCTATAAATCACTGCTTCTTGTCTAGTTAGGTTAGGGTGTGGTGGTGGGAAAGTTCGGCGATTGATGCGGTACCACTCGAGAATGTCTCTATATGCAGTGAGTGGCTCCGTTGCCACAGAATGCTCAATATGACAAAGCAACGTGATCAATATAATCTGCATGCATGCTTACCCTGCTTGTGTCTGTTATGGCGGTACACAGGTTTGATAAGCAGCAAAATGCCACACAAGTCCGATTCCTGCGAATGCAGCAAGACCCTGAATTTAGCCGTAAATTGGGCGTAAAAATAGGTCACGGATCACTTTGTTGTTTACAACCAGAAAGTAAGGCGCTGATGCTAGGTTTAAATTTTTGATAGGACAAGATTTCTGCATAACGAAGAGAAACACTGATCTTAACGTGAAACATGGTTAAGTAGCGCGGTAAGGACGGGACAAAAGTAGAGACCACACAGGACTAGCGCTAGTGAAACATGGTTAAGTAGCGCGGTAAGGACGGGACAAAAGTAGAGACCACACAGGACTAGCGCTAGAACTCTAGCGCTAGGACTCTAGGACTCTAGCGCTAGTCCTGTGTGGTCTCTACTTTTGTCCCGTCCTTACCGCGCTACTTAACCATGTTTCACAGTTAGAACCAACTAGCCCACATTTACGCGTTGATCTTACCGTCTTGGTTACTGAAGTTAAACTGTATTTGCAGCATAACGATGGGGATTTCTTTTTTTTGCAATAATAACGCATATGTGGGGAACATTTTATCATGCGAAACAAGCCTGTGCCTATCTCTTCTTGTCCGAAAAATATTCCCTTTGCTGTCATTTCTGCACATGCAATGTGCAGCAACTGCCCACCCCTGCCATGTTATAAATATTTCCACACTATACACATTGTGGAATCAAGTGTGGTAGAGCCATTAACTCTTTCGCTACCGCGCCTATCAAAATCGATCAATTTGATCGATACTTTTGGGAGCGCCTTTTCATAGCGTTCCAGACGTTTCTCGAACAAGTAAAGTTGTTCGGAGTTAGATCAGAAAATGGCCTTTCAAAATCAGTTTTGTTTTCATTTTGGCAACGGAAACGTGATTTTTGACACCCTTTTGAATCACCTGGGTGTGGAAAAGGGGCGTGGTCATCGCGCGTCACGGCTAGCAACGAAGAATGCGTGCAACTCGTAATTACTCTGCACCAGCGCTTGTTTTTTGCTATCAGGGCGTGAATGGGGAACTAGCAAACAATTTTCAATCGTCAGGTTCGCGCTCTGACAGTAATAATCCCGGAAATCGGCTGAAAATGTCAAGCAGTGCCTGGTTGCAAAGCTACTTTATGATTTTAGGCAGTTTTATTGCCTTTGCGCAAGTTGTTCTAAGTACTGTGGTAGTTCTACTTACCCCAGGACCATTCGCAAACAGTTTACAACAGTTTCGGTTTCGTTTCTGCATCGCGAAATTCATATTTAGCGCTACTACGCAGTTACCCAACTTCAAGGCTACCTGCCATGGCACCTGAAGCGTCCGCGACTGATCCTCGAACAAAGCACGGCGCTCCTGATTTCCCCCCACCCTAACCCGATTTCTGCGATAAGAACTTCAGATGCAAGTCAAAAGGTCACACCCAGTCGCCAGATATCTGTTCCGCCGAGGACAGCGCTTCAAACCGGCCTTACACTGCCAGCTGTTCGCCTTCCAGTTTCGTTTCCATACGAGGGTATATCCAAGTGTCTAATGTTGCTGCTTAGTTGAACTGTCTATTCGGACGGAGCCTCTGATAAGTTTTTTTACTGTTTCATTTGAAAAATGTTAGGTGGCGCTGCAATAGAGGAGGCTCGTTGTGCTGATCTTTTTTAGCGTGTAACTGCTACTCGGCCAAAGATCGCAGGGCACGATTCTAGCTCATCGTACCTCATTTTTGCGGGCAAGGCTACAATTGCGAGTAAGAAGATGATAATAAAGCTCAGCTTTATGTTTTGAGAGATAACTGACCGTGAACGACAACACGCATCAGCCACGGCGTTCCGTTTTCAACTTCATGCATGTTTTTTTCCGCATCGCGTGCTTGTCCCAAATATTGTGCTTGCTGTAAATGCAAAGTCAGCCATTGACAAGATGTTTTTACGTTATGTGGGGGCAAATTGGTGCCTCTGATAACGTCAAACCGCCAGATTTATTCTAGGGAACCACCCGAAATTGCACATTTTGAATTAGAGGTTGGGCTTCACCGCATGACACGAGCACCGTGCATGCTAACATTTTGTTTTTATATCTGAAAAACTGTTCCGCGCAAGTCGACATTTTTTTTAGGGTGTGTTTTTGAAATGTTTCCCTACAAAATGTATATTCTAATTTTTTTCTACTACCGGTGGTTTGATATACACAACTCCTTTTTTATTATTTTTTTCGACACCTTGACAAAAATTTTGATTTTGATATTTTTTTTCACAACTATGATATATGAAAACCTTTAAAAAACTGGTGTTATTGGAAAGGCCGTTAAATAATCTGCATTTTGTGCTCCTGCAAGTAGTGCCTAACCAATTTTTTAGCAGGAAAAAAAATGTTTTCTTGGACCCCTAAAAATTGGTCAATTTTCTGCGGTAGCGAAAGAGTTAAGTTTTATATAGATGGTATTCGCTGAAAAGTTTAGCTGTCAATTTCTTCCCTTGGCAACACTGGAAACGGCCATGGACGTGGCACGACTTGTGCCACTGGCCCTGCATGTTGCAGAAAAAAAAAACACCGGCGTGAGTCGTCTGCTCTGTTTCAACCCGATTCTCAACTGTGGTGTCAACAGAGATGTTTTTAATCACACTCACATTGGACTTGAGGCGTTACTTCGTGCTCGGCGGGGTAGAGTTCGGAACGTTCGAACAGACACCATGTGCTTAGCACGGACAAGTACCGCCATCCCGCTGAGCCCGATGTACAGTTGAACCCCTTTATAAGAGACACGTACCGGGGAGCAGTTTCTGTCTCTTATATGAGATGTCTCTTATAACAGGATGGCAAGTTGGGCGAGTTGGTGCTGATTCATCTCGAAAACAGGCGCGGAAAGACGTAGACTAAGAAAAGTAAGCGCGTCGTCCTGTGTATTACTTTTCTTAGTCTACGTCTTTCCGCGCCTGTTTTCGAGATGTCTCTTATAAGCAGGGAACCATGTTTTTCCCTTACTAATCAGACCCTAGTTCAATGTGGGCACCGTATGACTAAAATAAGCTCTAAAGAATGCTACAGCATGTTTCAAATGATTCAATCTAATTTATGTTTGGCCCCCAGAATTTATGAAACAGTTCTGAATCTTTGTTTGCTTCACGACTGTATTTATACTGTTTTTTACAACCGATTCTACAAGCTTTTTTTCCTTTCCTTGTTTATGGAAGATGAATTGTAGATGTTGAGTTCACAAGCCTAATGAGTAGCCAGAGCGCGCAGCTTCTTCCACTGTGTGCTCAGGCTATTCATTACGCTTGCAGGACTCAAAATCTGCGATGCTTATTGATTGGGAGCTACACGAGTAGGAGAGCCCGCATGTGCGGTCGCACTCCATCCAATGGATGGCAGTAAGCTCCAACCACTTCTGTAAGTTGCATTTCCATTGGCAGGGCTTCTCATCATCATTTCATAGCTACCTGAACTACTCTGTGTTTGCTGAAGTTATAATAAATAGCGACTGCAGGCATCTGTCGTCCACCTGTGTTCACAGAATGGAAGCAACAGCAATTAGTGACTGGTGGCACTGCATCTAAATTAAGTTAAAATGTCTGTTACAAGCGAGATTATTGACTAAAGTTCAAGAATGACTTGTCCCTTATAACCAATATTCTACATCCGATGTCTGTTATAAAGGAGGTCAATTTAATGGTAAAGATAGGGCAGCCAACCATGTGGGTGAATAGTGTCTCTTATACCCATTTGTCTCTTACATCCATGTCTCTTATAACGAGGTTCAACTGTAACCAGTGCCGGCGCCCTCACATGGTTGCCTGCGTGTGGGCCTCTCCAGTGAATACAACCTATACAGGAGTTTCAACACATGAACACAGCAGTTGAATTCCCATGAGCTACATTTAGAAAATTTTAATGCAATGGAGCAGTCTACCATTTGTAACAAGCTCGCACCCATTGTTTACAGGTTAGATGCTGCTACACCAATGTCAATCAGAGAATGGGGACCATGTACAATGTAAGCAGGTTGTAGGAAAGTGGAGGGGTTTTTTATGATACAGCAGCTGTTCTGTCTTAATCATACATAGCCTTGAGGCGCTATTGTGGGAGGAGGAGGAGGTGGAGGAAAAACTCTATTGTGAGCCTGGTGATGTGGGAGTGGCTCCTCAATTCAGGAGACCATGGGGCAACCTTGCTGTCTCAGCTCTGGACACCAGGAGTTGCTGTGCATCCAAGCTGGCGCTGGTCGTCAGGTTCTCCCACAGCTCAGGGAGGGGAAGGGAAGTGGGTAAAGGTGGGAGGGCTGGGTTGTGTGCGCACCCCAAGCTCATGTGTATGAGGGTACATGGGTTAGGGCAGAATTTACATGTGGCATGTGGGTACATGTGGGTACATCCGATGTAGCCAAGTTGGGTGAGGAAAGGTGTTTGAAGCCTCCAGAGTATTACTTCTTCTGTTTTAGTAAGCTGCGGGTGAGGAGGGGGAAAATGTTGCCTTGATGTGCGGTAATGTTGGGTGATGTCTTGAAATGTGTGCAGGGGAACGGGACTTGGTGTTTCCTCAGAGGCCTGGGAGGAGAGTTCGCAGGCTTGTCTATGGGCAAAATTATTGCCCGTTAGTGAGGAGTGTCCCGGGGTCCACACAATGTCGATGTTCCTGTTGGGGGCGTGTTGAGCCAGGAGGTTCCACGTACATAGTAGAGGCCACGTAGCCTGATAAAAAGCTGCGACAGACGGCTTGCCAGTCCGTAATTAGGTAGAATCGTTGCGGGTGTTTGAGTGATGGCAAGGGCCACAGCAAATTCTTCCGCGGCCAAGATAGATGTGGTCTTGATTGAGGCGCAGGTGATGATCTTGTCTTTAGTGGTTGCTAAGTGATGGGACGGATCGGAGTAAGGGCTGGCATCTGTGTACAAAACATTAGGATTGTTTCCGTAGATTTGTTCTTGGGCTTGGCTACGGGCATTTCTTCAACAGGAGTGCAAAGGGGGATGCATATTTTTGGGAAGAGGGCGGACACGAATGGATTGACGCCAATTATGGGGAAGAGGTTTTCTGTCCGTGGTCTGAGGAGTTGACATTTTGATGTCCTGTAAAAGTGCCAGTCCTGTTGGAGTTTGAATTAGGCGGAGACGTTGGCTGGAAAGATGCCCTTCGATGAGTTCCGTGACCGAGTTTTGTGAATGTCTAATTGGAGCAGTTTAGTTGTCACGGTGGACATAGGAAGATTAAGAGCTTTCTTTATAGCTTTGCGGATGAGGTGATCAATGGCTTCCGTGCCACTTTTGCTGAGAGTTAGGTAGGGGGCGATGTAGATAACCCGTGATATGAGGAAGGCACGGATAAGGGGGAGAAGGTCTTCCTCCTTCATGCCGCGATGTCGATTGGAGATGCGGCGAAGCATGTGGGTAACTTGAGTGAATACTGTGGTGAGCTTGAACGCTGTCTTATCGTTCCGTGTATTGGCCTGGATTGTAACGCCAAGTATCTTGAGTGAAGGTCTGGGATGTATAAGCTGACCATCGAGGGTAATTTGAACTGATTCTTTGTTGGATGCAGGTGTACTTTTCCGTACAATGATGAGGTCAGATTTTTTAGGGGAACACCGAAGGCCAATTGATGAGGCATATTGTTTTACAGTGTCAGTGGCTTTTTGAAGGGTATCTTCAATTTCACCTGAAGAACCCGTGTCAGTCCAAATGGTGATATCATCCGCCTACAGTGCGTGATGAACACGGGGAATGGCTTTAAGCTGATGAGGGAGGTCTAGTAGAGCGATATTAAAAAGCAAAGGCAAAAGAACAGAACCTTGAGGAGTTCCTCGGTCTCCTAGGGTGATTGGATCAGATTTAACATCGCCTGATTGTATGATCGCCTGTCTGTGGGTGAGAAAATCGGCAGTGTAGGAGTAAGTGCGCAAGCCACAGCCTGTTTCGTTGAGACGGAAGAGGATGGCAGAATGAGAGACGTTATCGAAGGCTCCCTTTAAGTCCAATGCAAGAATTGCAAGAGGTGAATTTCGGGAGGCTGGTGTAGAATGCAAAGTAAAAGATGGTTTTTGTCTGAAATTTTTCTGGTGAAAAATGGGGGTTGCGTGGAGAGGCAAACCTTCTTTGTGTGAGGGCAACGCAAATATTCTAAAATTTCCTTTTCCATAGGGCCAGAAGGGGGGGGGGGGGGGGATATTTATTAAAGTGAAGCTTTAGTGTTTTCACTGATGGCGTCTGTAATGTGAAAATGTCAGGTGAAGTGAAAGACAAAAACACTTCCCGTGGCCGGAATCGAACCTACGTCCCTCACGTTATGAAACCGGCATTTATCCAATTGCTCCATTTTGACATGGTCCAAACTCAGCCCAGACTCAGATAAGAGCAGTCATGAGAAAGCTTTGCGTTCAACTATCGTCGTCGTTAGATGAAGGGGTGCATGATTTTATGGGAGGCTGTTCACCACGCACGTGTATCCACTATGTATAGTTGGTGTACAGAGCCATAGATAGTAAAGATAGTTATTAGGATTGATTTCTTTTACATGTTGTCCTTACGCCATACCCTTCTCCTTGTGTGTTTTGCTGGTGCTTTCCTAGAGGATGACAAGGGGGCGAATAGGGTTCCTGTAAGGAAAATTTGGGCTCACTGCAGTGTCATAAAATGTTGTGTCTTGGCAGGGCTGTGTGGTTGGAGAATGGAATTCAAAAGCAAAAGAGAGTCTGGAAGTTTTTGTGTGGCTGGGCATCCCTGGGATGGAAGAGGGGGGCGGGGGGAGCTTATGTTGCAAAGTTTCTGCAGCTTAACTTGTTTCCACTAGATATACTCTCCATTGGTCGCATAACCACCAAGTTCCGAAATGTATAGCTGACTGTTGGTGTCTTGTGCAGCTGCACAAGTCTCTTTTGTGTCCTGATTATGGCTACTAGTGTACACACTCTTGAGTAGGAGCATTTCATAATTGGCCCCATAATTGGGACCAATTTCTTTTGAACAAAAATTAACTCTGAACAAAAAAAAGGCATCTCATAACTGTGCCTACTTTAGGAAGTTGTTGCGTATGTGTGCGTTTGCGATTACAAGCTCTTCAACATTAACAGCTGCGATGGAAAATTTGGCACCCACCTCAATGCAGCCGTACGGCTACAAAGTAAAGCTGTTCAGCTTTCCTTCATAGCCGTACGGGTGCATTGAGGTGGGTGCCAAATTTTCCATTGCAGAAACTTACTCCACCCTGGGGATTTCCCTTAATCTGGTCATTTTACATTAAGAGCTGTTGCCCCACGCGTCAAGATGAGTGTTGCAGCATGCGACTAGGGGACCCGTTTTTGTAATGCTTGCTGTAGCGAGGCTGGAGTTGCAAATTTTCCGGATGCTTTGTCCCCATACAGGTTCCCCAGCATGTCGATCGTCTTTCAGCAGAAAAAGACAGTGGCCGATATTCTCTACCGGCGGAAGATTGAGAGCAGGCAGCAACCCTCACAAGGTGCGTGTGGCTGCGTGTGTATTCATTCGGTGGTCGCGAGTTCACGCAGAATGGTGTGTTCTTCAAAGGGGCACTGAAGTGAGCTCAATTAGGGGGGACATGGCTCTTAAAACTATTTCTTTTAGTTTTTAAGTAAACTCTGTGAAACTTCTCAGTCGTGCTGCTTTTCCACCACTGATTTCAAATATGACATCATTTTTTGAGTAAATCAATTAGTTCCCGAGATAATTTGGTAATTAACCATTTTTGGAGGAACAATAGACAAAACAATGTTAGTCATAGAACTGTAATCTTTATATTTTCCAACACTATGAACCCTGGTGAGTGCAATAAGAGAATTGGTTTCTTGACGCACCGCCTGGAACTAATTTTACAGCCCATTAAACTTTGGTGTTTGAGATGGGCATTAAAAATGGTTCCTTGTCACTGGTGCCACCAAGGTTTAATGAGCCATGTATGGGTATGCCATGTGCCGCCGCGTCAACCAGCCAATGATAGCGAGCCATTGCACAACCAACCTCCATACCAAGTACGCAGCATGTGTGCAGGGGGTTCGAGAGCACGAGGCCTCAACAAAGAACGTTCCGTCAGGAGTAATATGCTCAACGTTATTAAGGACTATCTCTCTGATCGCACATTTCGTGTTCGTGTGGGTAACGTGCTGTCTAGAACCTTTGTTCAAGAAAATGGTGTACCCCAGGGGGGAGTGCTGAGCTGCGCACTTTTTCTTGTTAAAATGAGTTCACTAAAAAATGTTCTCCCATGAACTGTCTCATACTCCACTTATGTTGATGACATCCAAGTTAGTTTTAAGTCCTGTAATTTATCGATATGTGAACGCCAAATCCAATTAAGTGTCAACAGACTGGTTACATGGGCTGACAAGAACGGGTTTATGTTTTTTTTTTTAATTGCGCCATTTTGCCACAGGGCATAGATAACAGGAAAACAATAGGCAAAACAGGACAGGGGAACGACAATGAAGGAAAGCAAAAAAAAAAAAGGAAAGAAAGAAAGACACACAGTGTGAGGCGGGCGCACTACAGGAAACTATAGAGTCCAGTTTCGGAAATAAATTCCAACAGTTTCTTGTAAAGTGGGCCGTGCGCCCACCGATGAATATCTGGAGGTCGCCCTGGGCGATGTCCTGTGGGCCCCATGTGTCGAGCTCCGGTAGATTGAAGCCCTGGACACGTCCCTAGCAAATGTTCCAATGTCGCTTCAGCAACAGGGGCAGGGCAGTAGGGGCAGGTCGGGGAGGGATCTGCAAGACTAGAAGTCCACGTTGCTCGCACAGCAGGCGTCAGTGCGACGCCCAGGCGGATTCTTCGAAGCACGATCTCTTCACGGCGGGTTAAGCCGCCAGGAAGGTCAGACCCACGCGGAGGGAGAAGGGCACGCGTAGAGCGCCGAAGAATATCTTTCTTGATGAGTAGGGTGTCTTCCAGTGAGAGCTGTAGAAACGGGAGTGGGTACACCACTTGCTGCGGGTGAGCGGCTGAGTCGGCGAGGGCGTGCGTTGTCGTGCTCCGGCGGGTCCAGAGGACGCGAACAGGGCACGGGAATGATTGGAGTATCTGCTGCACCTCGCATGTAATGCCCAGTGTACTGTTGACGCGCCGGAGCTCTCGAGCAGCCTGAGTGGAATCGGTGTATAACACCAAGCGCGGTGGTGGGGCAGCGCCGAGCTCAGAAGCTAAAGCACACAGGCCATCTCGAATGGCAACCAGCTCCGCCAACAGAGAAGGAAGTGGCGCCTCTGTAAAATACAAATATGTCTGGTTAATGGATGGCATAGTGGGGCAGACAAGGCTTGTGTGGAGGATGCCGTCGGCTACCCCTGCGTCCACATGCGCTTGAAGGCCCTCTGGCGAGTCAAAAGGGAGCGGTGGGTTGGCCTGCTTCTCTTGGGGGTGAATGCTTTTTATGCACCCTAGAGGCCGGTTGTCCGTAGCTTGAGGTTGCTGCCATGGAGGGGGCTCCGCTAAGCGAGGTAGCAGAGGCGAAGCACGATCGTAGTAGTGTGCAAGTGCTGCCGCGACGGGAATAGATTGAATTTTTAAACGACGAGCCGATCGACGCTGATGTACGATTTCATCCAGCGTGTTCAGTTGCACTTCGGCTTGAAGTGTCGGTATAGAGGTCATGCGAGGGAGTCCGGTGATAACTCGCATTGCTTCTCTATTTGCAGTTTATAAGCGATCCCAGTCGCGCAAGGTGAGGTGTTGGAACTGGGCTTGGTAAACTAGTCTAGGCTGGAAGATAGCACGCACTAGCGTACGCATGACTCGAGAGCAGGCACCCCCTGACTTCTGGCCGATTCGGCGGAACAAGTGTAACATTCTGGTGGCCTTTTGTCGGGTGGAGCGGACCCATGAGGCTGCCGACCCAGCTGCACTGATGTCCAGTCCCAGTATACGCATATGATCAGTGGCGGCAAGGGGTTCACCATTCAAGAACAGGGATATCGGTGTCTGCAACAGCCGTTCCCGACCACTACGATTTGTGACAGACATGTAAGTGGTTTTTTGCAGAGACAGCTTCAGGCCAATAAGCGAACACCACTGTGACGTAATGTCCACGGCAGCCTGTAGACCTGCTTCTTGACGAGACAACATGTCGTGCACCGACCACACAGTGATATCGTCCGCATATTTTTAATGCTGATAAAAGTGCTGTTGTGGTATTTTCCAGGCGGCGTGGTGTCCACCCCCCTCCTTGTATTACATTACAAGGTCAGCCCATACCAGTAAAAAAGGAACACAGGTTTCTGGGTGTTTTACTTGACCACAAACTCACATTTATACCGCATATTAAATTACTAAGAACGAAATGCCTGAAAACGATGAACATTTTAAAGGTACTATCGCATCAGTCATGGGGAACGGACACAAAGTGTCTGCTTTCACTTCTAAATAGCCTAGTAAGGTTAAGAATTGACTATGGATGCATTGTATACCAGTCTGCAACCACAACAGCACGGAAAATGTTGGACCCAGTAAACAACTTGGGGCTTCGCTTGGCAACAGGTGCATATCGAACAAGCCCCATTGCATCCCTTCATGTTGAATCTAATCAGTGGTGCTTGGAGTACCAGCGCACTTACACAGCTCTGATGTATGCTGCAAAGATTACTTCTATGAAGGAACACCCTTTGAACGCAATTATGAAAAATAACACTAATAATAAACCTTTTGAAAATCGACCATCTATAGCCCCACCATTCCCTTTGGCAGTGTCACGCCTCTCAAAGGACCTACAAGTTCCTCTCGCTGAAGTTTACTGCACCTCCATTCATGAGTTGGTTGCTCCATGGGACATTTGCCCAATTCAGTGTGGCTTGTCTTTCAGAGAACTGCAAAAGAAAAATGTGCCAAACTTTGTTATTACTCAGCACTTTCTGTCACTCAGGGACAAATACAAGGCAGCTGAATTCTACACAGATGCCTCGAAGACTTCTGCAGCGGTGTCTTGTGCTGCAATTGGCCCCATATTCACTTTGTCCAAAACAATGAACAGGAACACTAGTATATTTACTGCAGAGGCATATGGTATCCTGCTAGCTTTGAACCACATTCTCCAAAACAAAATTAAGAGCTCAGTTATATACACAGACTCACTGAGTGTTGTTACAAAGCTTTCATCTCTGAAGGCTAGCAAAAACCCAACTTTTAATGCTGTTCTAAGAGCTCTGTACTGGCTTATAGTCTCAAGCTTGCTGTCACAGTGTGCTGGGTTCCGGGCCACTGTGGCATTGCTGGAAATGAAGTCGCTGACCAAAGTGCTGCAGCTGCTGCTCTTCGTGAAAGCATAGATATTAAGCTGGTTCCATATCAAGACCTCAAACCTTATGTGAGGAGGAAGCTGCGAGAGCACTGGCAACAACAGTGGGATAAAGAAATAAGCAACAAATTGCATGTCATTAAACCTAAAATTGAAAAACCTCCCTCTGAGAAACATGCTAGATCAATAGAAGTGGCCTTATGCAGACTTAGAATCGGCCACACACACATCACACATTCATACCTGTTGACTGACACAAACAAGCCACGGTGCCATCGATGTGGAGGGCAGCTATCTGTCCTTCATGTGCTTATTGAATGCAAGATGTGCAACATTGAAAGGAAACGTCACTTTAATGAACTTTACACATATAATATTCCCGTGCACCCTTCATTATTTCTTGCAGACCATCCCATGTTCTCTTACAAAAAAGTTTTTAGCTACCTTGCAGACGTAGATTTTTTAAAACACATATCTTACTGCCCATAACCTCACCTGTGCTCATGACGTGTTGCAAAACAGTGGCGGGACCTGAGGCTTTACACCTTAGGTGCCTGCACTCACTATGTTTTAATGTGACCCTATATAGGCACCCTTTCTCTTAGTATACTAACAATGTTTTAACATGGCCCTTGCGCCATTAAACCTGAAATCATCATCATCATCGTTCCGTCAGGAAATTTACCATGCACCTCCGATATTGCTCCAAGTGTGAAGTGGGCTTCCATGGCGTCATTACCATGCATAAAAACGATAGGCTTGCGCGCGAAATCATTGAAGCTATGGAAATTGAAGAGGGCGTCGACGATTGTGTCAGTACTGCGTTGGTTAATAAAGAAAAACTATTTCTGCACGCTGTTGCTTCTGGACCATGTGGCTAGAGGAGGGTATAAATGTACAATGCAAGGTGTAATAAAAATGCAGTTGGTAGAGTCAGAGCTTGTGCTCCGTCTTTCGTCTTTGTCTGCGTCCTCAGTTAAATTTAGGCTGACCAGTATTTATGCAAATAGCTTGTTTGGCAAGCAGCTTATAAGCTCTGCCTCGTTTGTGTTTGCTTTTGCCGGCCTCCGCCAATCGCACAGCTAGCTGGTATGACATCATAGGTTCTGTTGCGGGAAATGAGCGAGTGGGTCGCATGGCCATTCCCTTTTTTCCTAATTATGTAGCTTATTCGAGTGAAGTTTACGTTAAAAGTGGTGTCAGCATGATTCTGATGAGGCAATCTTTTGAATAAAGCAAACTTGCATTTTGTCTTCATGCCTCCTTTGAAGTCTTATTCGGGGCTGCATTTTAGGGTCTAACCAACGTGAGCCATTGTTTTAATATTTGCAGTGTTCTATAGCCTTAGTTTATCTGTATGTGGTTTGCTGCTGCCTCCCCAACTACTGTGCTATGCTATGCTGAGCACAGTAGTTGGGGAGCTTGCTATGGGCACAAGCTATGCTGTGCTTGTGCCCTGTATACAATCACGTCACGCTGGCCTGCAGCATCTTTTCGTGCTCTTCGAAACAGTACATGCAAATACACTTTACTCATTTAAAAAATGTAACATTTAAAAATCGCCTGAAAAACTAAGAACATAGTCTACGCGGTCTACAATTTAATTTAGACTTTAATCTAGTATGGTACATGGTGTTTACAACGCACTTCATTGTCCCTTGAAAAAAAGTGTCCTAGTTCTTCTGATCACACATGGAGAGTCTGGTAGGTGGCACACATAGGACACGACGCGCTGTATTTTAAGACGCTGCTAGAATGATCGAACTTTAGTCGGTGGTTTTCTTGTTTGTTCGTTTGTTGATCGACTATTGCTTGTGATGAGGGTGATAAGTGCTAGTTGTCTCCACCGTTGTGACGAAGCCTATTGCCTTATTGCCACACCCAAAAAGGTGTTTGCCACTTCACCGTATGCACGTTTACTCGTGTTTGCGTGGTGGTAGTGCCAAATGTCTCGCAGTGTGCCACTGCCACTTTGAAGTTTTTGTCCTGTCACACCAATGCTTGGGTAAGAGTGCTTTTAGTCTCTTCACAGATGGCAAAGGAAGAAATGTAGAACGCTGCCCTATAAGGGTGGTAGGTGTGCCTTAAAAATAAAAATGACTGAATGCTGCTAAGGTTTGAACTTGGGCTAGTTGGTTCTGTTGCATATTTTGATGACAAACAGTGCACAGACGTAGTTGTTATGGAGCTCATGTTTGTGAATTCCTTTCTTCGTCCTCGTCTTATGAGCTGTTTTTTTTTTCTCCAAAATATGCTACTGAATGCTGCTCTATTATATCCTCTCGCGGCGCAGTGACCATTGTCCCAGGATAATGGAGTTTTTTACGACAGTGTGAACCTGGGGTGCTATGCTGAGCTTGTGCCCTTTCAAAACGATCCCATCCTTCTCGATTGTGCCCAGTTGAAAGTTAAAATGGGTGCTGTGAAGTGGACACAAAGTCAGAATAGCACCCCTGGTGGCTCTCAAGGGCCCAGGGCTGGCTGCCCGTGAGGCAGGCTCTCTTCAGTGATGCATTGGTTGCAGAGGAGGCACGGCAGCTGCAGACGGAGGCCAAGAAGGAAGCCGCTGAGCTGAACCTCAACCTGGTGTGCATCTGCTTCACGGCTGAGTGCTGCGAGGGCGGTGTCTGGAGGCCGCTGTGCTCCGCCTACTCGAACCCCGTCGCCAACTCGAGTGAGATGCCAGCCTATTGCGCCTCTTTCTTGTAGCACAAGCACTGTTTGGACCTGAGTTTTTGTTAATTTGAGGCTTTTAGAAAAATGCACTTGAGAAGTTGTGCAAAAGCACACTTGTAGCCGTAGCTGTGGACAGATAAAGGTGCTGCCCTCTCTACTTTAGGGAGCGTGTGTGCCCTCCTCTGCCCACTCGAGGAGGACACATTTCAAGCTGGCCTTTCAGTGCTTAACTCTGGTTACCACGCCTGTTCAGATCAATCACCAGTGATCGACGCTTCAAATCACCGATTTCGACATGCCGCAGTCATTTCTTGTGCACCTAATGCCCGCAAATGTAACCTGACCTAACCTAACCTAACCTAACCAAACCTAGGCAGTACATTTTTAAAATCAATTTAAATTTTCCCAATCTGGTGACATTGTAATTTCTGACGGCCTCTACGAGCTAAGGTGTATATATGTTGTTGCAAAAGGGGGCATAGCTGCCGCGCTTGAGAAAAAAGCTCGCTGCTCAGAGTTATGTTCTATTAAAAGGTCAAATTTTCATAATCAAGATGCTCTTTATAAGTCAAGCATCAAATTGTGTTGTCAGCTTTGCAGTGGGAAAGCATTGAGCTGTGGTAATTGCCAGAAAACAACACCAGTCATTCATTCATTCGTGGGCTTTGGTTCAGAGGAAGGGTAGTTTTATTCTGCCAAAGCTTATTTCTGAAGGTCCCCCGCATGTCTAACGTGCAAACCTGGCATTTTCGGCCAGTCTCTAGCAGTTTCAGTTTCATTTCTGTGTTGCAAAATTCGCGTTTGGCGCTAAAGTCGAACCCCGCAATAGCGAAACCACCGGGGAAAGCCAAAAAATTTGCTTTTGCGGGAATTTCGTTGCCGCGAGAATGAAACATAAACATAGACAGGAAAATCGCCCGCAAACCGAAAATTTATTTTCGAAAGTCGGTTGTATTAGTTCGCGAACCTTACCCTGCAGTAACTTCACAGCTCAGCTCTCACACAACAATAAGTGGTTCATTGCTAGTTGTCATGCGCACCTAAGAATGACCGAATCGTGTCGAGTGCATTCAAAACGTCCTGTGGGTTCGCCTTCTCTGCACGTTTTTCTCCTTGGTCCTGGGTACCGAGTATGTCCGAGCATGCAAGCAAAGTCCAGCTTCTTCTGTTGACAAACCTGGCCAGACAGGGGCACCTCGTTATTCCAATGCTGTTCACAAAACTAAGTGAGCAACGCTTTGTTGACGTCCAGAAAGGCCACAGCCATTACTGTTGTGTTTCGCGCACAGGCGCCATTAAAGGAGCCATGAAGAGAAAACACAAGTTTGGTTCATTCAAAGGATTGCCTCATTAGAATCATACTGTCACCACTTTTAAGGTAAACTTTGCTCTAATAAGCTACATAATTAGGAAAAAAGAGAATGGCCATGCGACCCACTAGCTCATTTCCCGCAACAGAACCTATGATGTCATACCAGACAGCTCTGCGATTGGCGGAGGCCGGCAAAAGCAAACGCAAATTAGGCAGAGCTTATAAGCTTGCCGAACGAGCTATTTGCGCTTAAATTTAGGACACATTCTTTTTAAAGCCCTAAGAATGGTGGGACAAACAGTGGAAGTTACGAAAGCACACGTAAACATAGAAGTACCGATGCGTATGCTGGTGTTGGTACTGCGCGCACTTTGCTTGGTTTAGCTGCACAGGACTGCGGGGCTTTGGGGTTGTCTCAGACGGCACTGACCGATTGACGCAAGCGGCGATGTCTTACGTGACCGTATTTGTCGGGCAAGCACCTTGTTTCACGAACCGATTGTCTCCATGAACAAAACAAGCCAGGTACAGATACGTTCACAAGCAAACCAAAGGCAGAAAATGGGTTTCCGCGTTGCGGTGGCGTTATCTAGGTTCACTAACGGTAAACAAGGCCCTGTGATGTCATTGCAGACCACGAAAACGCACGATTTAGCAAGAAAATCAAAATTTTAACTTACGTTAAATAATTTCTCGGTGAATAAAGCATTGTTTGCATTCGGACAAGCGCTCGGGGCACTATAAAACCCAAAATCTTTCGACTAACACAAAGTTGTGTTTTGTCTTCATGGCTCCTTTAAAGAGTGGCGTCCTTGCTTTTCAAAATGGTACAGCGAGCTGCAGGCGGTCCCAAACGGGCAGCGCTATCCTCTCTTCGTCCACTCTAGCAGTGATAGCTACCTTATCGATAAAAACTTCCACTTTTGGGCTGGCAGAGGCATCTTATTGGGAGCACACGTGTTGATCACCGTGTACAAAATGAATGCACCCGTGCGCTGTTCAGTGGTAGCTGGCTAGTGTAGCCATTGGCGTAGCCCAAGCCAAAGCTGTGAATCACCATGTGTCGCCCTCTGGTGGTGTCGCTGCACAGGCTGCCTCCCATGGAGTTAATACTCCGCTGCCTCCATGACAGTGAACTAGAATACCAAGTATTCTAGTTCACTGTATGCCCATGGCCGCCTGTTGCACGGTCTTTTTATAAACAAATATAGCAGCGGCCATGCAAGCGTGCTGGGGTAGTTAACACACTTTGAGTCCAAAAGAAAATGCATTTGAGCACTTTTTGGATACTGTTAGGCTCAGATGAGTAGATAGGATGCCGACTGGACTTGCAGTGAATTTCGTTAACGCCGGGTGGCTTTCCAAAAACATTTCGTTGCTGCGAAATAAGAAATACACATGGGCTTAACGACATTTGCCAGGGATCCGAAAATATTTCATTGCCGTGGGAATTTTGAACTTGCGGGATTTCATTATCACAGGGTTTGACTGTACTACGCAGTTACGCAACGTCGAGCTGATTTGCCATAGCCGCTTCATCGCCCACTACTGTTCCTAGAAAAAAGCATGCCACTCGTGATTTCACTTCACCCACGCTTTATTTCTACGAAAAGAGCTCCAGCTAAAAGTCAGAAGGTAGTGCTGAGTCGTCAAATATCAGGTCAGACAAAAAAACTATTCAAATCGGCCTTGAGCTGCACGGCGGCAAGTTTCATTTCCAAACATGGGGTGTCAGAGGTCTAGTGCGATTTCTAAATAGATCTGTCTATTCTGACAAAGTCTCCAAAGGGTTTGGTATTGTTTCTGTTAAAAGGATGTTAGGTGGTGCTGCAATGGAGGGGGCTCTTGGTACTGAACACTTTTTGTAGTGTCGAAGCTTGTCAGGCACAGTTCTAGCACATTGCACTTATTCCTGCAAGCAGGGCTACAGTAGTGAGTAAGAATAGGATGTCGATAAACCACGGGGGCAAGTTTTGGCAGGTCAGTGATGATAAACTGGCAGGGAATGTCAACAAGCATTCGCCAGCGAGTTTTGTTTTAAACTTGAAGGGATTTCTTCGCATGGTGTTCTTGTTTGGAATCTTGTGTTGGCCGTAAATGTAAAGTCAGCAGTTGACAAAGTATTTTTACATTACATGGAAAGAAATTGGTGCCTCAAGTAATGTCGAACGGCCAGATCTCTTCAAGAGAACTATCTAAAATTGCAGAGTTTGAGATGAAGGTTGCGCTTTACCGCATGGCGCGTGCACCACGTGTAGTAACATATTTTGCATATTGAAGTTTTTTTACTCTCGCCGTTTTTTTATGCTTTTATTTTTTTTTTCTTTCTCACTGGGTGGAGGCCCTTATTAAATGTTTGTCTCTGTCCTTCGACACCTACACATAATGTTGGTTTGGATCATTTTCTTTCAACCAATTATTTATGGCAACATTTTGAAGACTGCGTGGTTGGAAAGGAATTCAATCAACTACATTTTATCTCACTTCAGTGTGGCCTAACCAATATGTTTACCATGAAAAACATTTTCTTGGACACCTAAAAATCAAAAGCAAAGCAAAAGGTAAAAACGCCCGTGTGTACGAGATTTCGGCGCACGATAAAGATCCCCAGGTGGTCAAAATTAATCCGGAGCCCTCCACTACGGCGCGCCTCATCGCCTGCGTTGCGTCGGCGCGTTAAACCCCACAATCAATCAATCGACTACAGCCAGTCAGGCCGGTCTGGCGCGTGCGCACGCGCCCAGACCGGCATTGGCTGTGGTGCGACGAGAACAGTGAGGCCAAATGCGCCTTCCTCGCATGGCGGCTGCTTCGGTGTTCGCTTCACCGAAACCGAAACTGACGTGAATAAGCAGAACTGGAAGTAATTATTTATGCTGCGTTCGACCGTCTAATGCAACATTCTATGATTAGTGGGCTCGTAGACAACTATAGGCGCAAAAAAACGGAACACAAGAATTTCGTGTCAGTACTCCTTTCACTCTCTACGGTCAGCCGCAGTTTGCCCATTTGTTTTGTAAGCTTTCTTTTTGGGCATGGGGAGCAGGTGAAGCGATCAAAGGTTAAAAAAACAACAGAACAGCGGAATGCAGCCCCACTATGAAGCACTAGCAGCTCTGTCCAAGTAGCGAGCCACACAGGATACATTTGCTTACCGCGTCCGGACAGAATGGTGGGTAGGGGAACAGAGTGTGCCTGCCTCTACGAGATCAGTACATGTGTACATCACTATTGGAGAAGTAGTCATGATATTTGATAATTTACGAGTCTATACCAGTCTCTCTCCTATCCCTGTTTGCCCCCCCCCTTTTTTTATTTTATCTGCCAACAGCTGTCAGGGTCATACATACCGTATTTGCGCGTTTCTAATGCACTCCAATTGTAACATGTACAGGGGTGAGACAGCTGCGCATATTGCACAGTTTTAATACAAATTTGTTTCCCTGTGCCAGGCTGCTCCAAAAGCTTGAAAATTGCAAAAATTGCGCCAAACTGCTCCAAAACAGTCTGAGGGCAAGGGATTTTAACGCTCCTGTCAGTTTAACTGGGGAAAAATTCTTACTGACGGCATACTTTTCCAGCATCTCCAAGGTGATGCTGGTTGTAAAGGTTAAATTAATTAATTGAACATTCCATAAAAATATCGCATAAAATGGTCCCCGAGATACCTTTTCTTAAAGTCACAATGTTGGGTTGCAGATGTTATATTCTGTGAGTTTTTAAAGTTTTCCCATCTAAAACCATTGCGAAGTCCTGTAGAAAAAATACTTATGTGTTTGTATAATGAGGCGACAAACTACTTGTGCAAGTTGATGAAAAAACAGCAATTTTCGGAGCGCCGGATCTCCTGAACAACATTGGTGTGGTAAAGACTGGGTGTGGTAAAGACTGGGAAACATGGCCGCCGGGCAAAGCAGTTTCTCGTGGTTCAGGAAGAGTGCTCTTCGCCGATTTCTACCGTGGTTTTGGTTATCTGGAGTGGCTGGGTTTACATTAGGTTGTTTGATCTGTTGCGGGAAGTTGCGTCACTTTAAAGACGGGAGTTCACGAAAAACAACGTGGTGCCCGCAAATTCGCCGTGTGTCGGCCTTGAGTGTGAGGCACGGTGCTTGCTTCAAGGGAAATTTCTGACTCACTGTGGTGTTATAAAACGCCGAGTTATTGCTGCCTTTGACAGAGAGCTTGCGAGGGGTGGGAATGGGACGATCGGCACTGCAGAAGTGGCGGCGCAGGCTATACGCCTCGAGCGCGGCCTGTAGGGGCGCCACTGAAATCCCCCTAGCGGCCCGTTTCGAAAGCAAGCGCGGGAGTCTCCGTCTCGTTCCCCACTGTCGCCGCTGCTTTTGCGGCATGTTCACGACTGAGATTTAGCGTTTGCGAGCGTTGGAAATCTATGTTTATGTCGACCAGTCACTATGTTCGCAAATGGGGTGTGTTTACGAGAGTGTAAATGTTTCTGACGCGATCTTAGTGTGGTATATTCGGTCTGTATAAGCGCCAGGTGCGTGTCACAGGCCAGCGTCGCGTAACCGGCGTATGCACGGACCTGATTGTAGTTACACTGCCCTGAATTTACTAGCAGTGTCTCCGTAACCCCCGGTTCCTGAGATGTTCATGCTACGGGTATACACTACGATGTTAATCAGTTTTGTGCGCTTACATGTTCAGCGGAACACTCATACCTGACAGCACGCCAGTTACGTTTGCCAATAATATACCACAGATATTGATCACCACCATTTACAAGCCAGTGTGTGTTAATTTCGGGAATATTCAACGTTAGTGCGATGGATAATGCAGAATTATACTCGGGGATCAGCACACGACAGGGTCGTCTTGCCGTGTAGTGAGCGCCCGCAAACATTCATCTGCTACATATATCCTCTGCGAGCAGCGCGGAGACGGGCTTAGAATATAATCCGCGTCCGCGACTAAATGCTTATTCGAAATATCGTCATATGGCTCAGGGACCCTGCAAAATAAAGCAGAAACTGAAATCAAATGGCCTTATCACATGCCACACTCTTCCAACGACACCTTTCATCGCTTGTTGAAATGCCTACCCTGTATACTTCCAAAAATGCGTCTGCCGTACGATCAGCTGTTCGTCGAAGTCGAAAAACAAAAGGAAAGTGAACCCATGATTTGTGTGTGTGATTACTAAAAGGTTCATTTCTTGATTCCGCTCCGCGTTGTTTGTATACAGCGTCCCCCTCCCCTCCCCCCCCCCCTCCCCCCCCGATGTCTCGCGAAATAGCAGTGCATTTCGCGTATAGTTGGTCAGGTGAGCCCTACCTGGCTTAAGTTTCGACGAACGTCTTGAGCATGTCAGAAGCTGCACTGTATTTTTTTTTTCATTTCCGTTAGAGCTATCATGTTTCTTCCGCACTTGCATAGCATTTATTTTTCTGTGGTTTCATATTAGATTGCCTTGGTTCTTGCTATAAGGCGTGTGTGGGCACATATTTAAGACCTACAGGCTTGAAATATACTTAACATTTTCGCATGGCTTATATTCTTATAAAATATGCCTAAGTTATTGTCCGGGATTGGCTTATCACATCCCCGAAACATATTTTTCTGTGACGTATATATTCGAAACGAAGCCGCATTCGTTGTCCACGCTGCAAAATGAACCCAACCTCTCACTGTGCCAGTATTAGGTCTAAACGAGGCGGCAGTAGAATACATTTGTGCTTGACGTATTTGGAGGTGACAGGGGTGATATCTGCTCCCGTCGCCGACGCCCGGAAGAGCGGCGACGATGCGCGCAGAACCATGTCCCTGGGTAGCTCTTGCAGGCGATCGCGTGCTGTACGAAGACGCAGCTGCTTTTTAAGTGACCTAAACGTACTCTTTGGTTATACAGTCACCATGACAAGTTTTTGTAGGACGCGGAAAGGCGAAAAGAAACGAAACAGAATCAAAACGCTGCACGAGCCCCTATCAGCCACGCAGCGCACATCCCGTCAACGCCGCGGAGAAGCGGCGGCAGGCGGCGCAGCGATCGCGAAGCTCGAGGCGTATATCGCCGCAGAATGTTCAAGCAATGTCCGATAGCGGGATGGGCGCCATTATTGCATGCTATTAATAATGGTTCATCTATCTGAAGTGAAATTTAATGCCAAGAGGGAGCTGGCTAAACATACCAACGTTGCTCAAATTACGATCGTAGTGAACGTGCACCTTGGGGATTGAAATGGGAGGGCTGCTGGGGTGCGACGACTGTCACCTTGCTTTGCGCAACTTTTGCCGTGGATCTATGCTTGTGTGTAAAGCCGATTGTGGAATTACAAAAATAATAATTTCGGCATTCACATGATAATAAAAATGCCTTTCGATTGCTTAGTTTTTCAATTCGATATTTTCAGTGGTAGTCCACGCTATCTCTGCATAGAGCCTCATAATTTAAAAATGGTGTGTAAAAAGGTAGTGCAGTTCGTAAGTTGTGATACTCTGGTAGGAGAAACTTTATTGAAAGGCTGTTTGGGTGTTATGTACGTTCAAAACCGATTAAAAAGTGCACTTTTCCCCCAGAGTTGTTTAAAAAAATGGGATTTTTTAGGCTCCTAAGGGGAGATAATAAATGTCGTTCTTCTGCTCCAAATCAAGGTTCTTCTCCCCGGAGGGGGCACCTTGTGTACTCAAGGTGTTTTGGTGAGTAGCGCCACCACAGTCCCGAGCTTCGCAGGGGTGCCCACTGCCGTAGGCACTTGGTGTCTTGCAACACCACGGACCCGAGCACATGTGGGTTGGACCCACCCACGCCCCGGCTGTGCGTGGCTGAGCCGGGTCCGGGGAAAAGGGAATCCTCGTGGCTGAGCCAAAGCCGGGGTTGTTTTGGACCTTTACGGCCCCCCAGCAGCGGCAACACGCCACTTCGGCCCCCGCTTCCCGCAGACGGTGCCCCCGGTCTGACCCGCCCAGGGGGAACCAGCCAGTCGCCTTTTCCTGCCTTCCTCTCAGCTCTTTCACCTTCCTGTCTTCTTTGCTACCCCTATCCTGTCATCTCTTCTTTTCCTCATTTCCACACATTTCCAGGCGGCGAGGGTTAACCCTGGGTAAGGAATCAACCTTGAGGACTTAAGCAGGGTTATAGCAGCTATGTATGGCTAGCGCGCATCTAGCGTGTTCCCAGGTTGGGCTCGGTGGTGAGCGGCCAGCATAGCTGCTGAATTGATTTCACTTGTTATGGCAACAAGATTTTCTGCATCCCATGATCGTCCTCCAAAACGGGGGCGCAACGAAGAAATCCAGCAGTTTTTCACTCCTAAAAAGTCAGAAATTTCCTAAAGTTCCTCGTCATGCACTGTGAAAAAGAAGGCATGTCAATGAGACGTCTGTCACCATTCTTTGTAGCCGAAGTTCTAACGAATGAGCTAGGCGGCAGCTATAAAGTAAGCAAGTTGGGAAGCGGTGACCTTCTTCTAGAAGTGCAAGCCGCAGCTCAGTGTGCCAAGTTGACGAAAATAACCACTGTTGGTGACAATCCTGTGAGCATCAGTCCCCACCGATCCATGAACACTACCAGAGGTGTTATCTCTAATGAAGACTTTCTGAACTTGTCTGAGCAAGAACTCCTGGAAGGGTTCGAGGGCCAGAATGTTGTGAATGTTCAACGAATCAAAATACATAGAGATGGGAAGGAAATTTCGACCAAGCATGTAATCCTCACATTCTCGATCAGTGTACTGCCCGAGTCTGTCGAGGCAGGCTACGTTAAAATCCCTGTCCGTTTGTATATTCCAAACCCCCGACGCTACTATAAATGTCAAAGATTTGGCCATGGTTCATTGAGCTGCCGAGGCAAGGCAGCATGTCCAAAATGTAGCCTCCCCGACCACTTGTCTGACACCTGTGAAGCTCCACTCCACTGTGTAAACTGCAAGGGAGAGCACGCCGCGTACTCGCGCTTGTGCCCGCAATGGAAGAAAGAAAAAGAAATAATTGCTCTGAAGTATAAGGAAAACATTACCTTTAGGGAAGCACGGCAGAGACTGTTCCTGACACACGCTAGCTTTGCCGATGTAGCGCGACGGGGGGCGGCGCTACACTCGGTTCGAGTCCCCTTTGGAACCCTCCCAGCGAGGCCCCAAGGGACACCCCAAGCCCCCTCAGTGCCGGTGGCTAAGGCCACTGCACATGCCACAAAAGAAGCGTCAAGGGCTGCCCCAGCACCCCTTGATGCCAACGCTAGGCCCCTTGCTGGCACTGCAGTGCGGGTCCCTGCTGAGAGGCAGGATGCCACAACCAGCCAGCCTAGCCCTGCTGTCGAGGCTTTGCAAGAAGCCATGGACACAACGCCAATCTCTCCGTTGCGCGGTACGCCGATAGGGCGCGGCACGTCGCTCGACCGTTCAAAGCAAAAGCCACCTAGGGTCACGGCTCCTGGGAACGTGTCTTGAGCCTGGGAGGGTGACAGCATGGTACTTCCTTAATCCTTGTTCAGCATAAGCTGATGGTAGCTGATAATGTAGTCCAATGGAACTGCAGAGGCCTCCTGAAAAACTTGGACGGTATCTATGAATTGCTGTCACAACACCAAATAAGTATTATGTGTCTCCAGGAGACACACTTGAGGACGAACCAAACAAACTTCTTAAAGAACTACTCTGTATTTAGGAAAGACAGGGATGGCTGCATGCACCCCTCTGGAGGAGTTGCGATTATCGTGCAAAAACCAGTATCATGCCAGTTCTTACCGCTACAGACCAGTTTAGAGGCTGTAGCCATACGAGCCATTATCTTTAATAAACTGGTAACAGTATGCTCACCGTACATACCTCCAGACCACGGGCTCTCTAGTATGGAGTTTGAAACATTAGTTGATCAGCTGCCAGAGCCGTATCTGTTAGTTGGGGATTGTAATGCTCACCACCCACTCTGGGGTTCTGCACGCACGGATGTTAGAGGACGCCTCGTTGAAAAGTTTCTGCTATCATCTGGAGCGTGCATACTTAACAAGAAAGACCCAACATATTATAACACAACACATGCCACGTACTCCTGCATAGATCTCGCCATAGCCTCTCCAGTTCTGTTTCCAGCACTCCAGTGGAAGGTCATTAATAACCTGTATGGAAGTGACCACTTTCCAGTAAACCTCAAGCTTTGAGACAATAAACAAGACAACACTCCATGCCCACAAAAGTTCAAGGAGGAGGCCGCAGACTGGAAAAAATTCAAAGAGCTCTCCGAGTGTCACTATACACTTATAGACAACTTTGGTATTGATGAAGCTGCTGAGACTCTGACCGCCCATATAATTGAAGCTGCGCTGAAGTCCATCCCTCAGACTTCTTCTAGTAGGGTTGCTAAACCAAAACCTTGGTGGAATGATGATTGCAGGCAGGCCCGTAAGGAACAGAATGAGGCATGGGGTGTCTTGCGTAGGTGCCCAACAACTGAAAACTTGGTACTTTTCAAGCGGGCAAAGGCCAATGGCAGACGGATACGGCGTATTGCGAAAAGAGAAAGCTGGAATCGTTTTGTGTCATCAATCACATCATATACTGACACGCGGAAAGTATGGAGGAGAATTAAAGCACTCCGAGGAAATAACACTCTTACGCACCCTTTGGTCAGCATAAGTGGAGACACTTTACAAGACCAAGCGAATGCCCTAGGCAAGCATTTTGAGTATGTATCAAGCTCAGCTCACTATTCAAATAACTTCCTGAGACACAAGAATGCAGAGGAACGGAAGATTGTACGTGACAAACAGCAGTCTGAGGTAGGGTATAATTGCCCCTTCACTATGCAGGAACTTAAAGTTGCGCTCACTACTTGTGGTAAATCATCACCAGGTCGAGACCGAATAACATACACCATGATTAAGCACCTGCACGACGACGCGCCAGAAGCGCTCTTACTGTTGTTTAACAAAATCTGGCGTGCAGGGCAATTTCCGAAAATGTGGAAAGAAGCTATTGTGGTGCCGATTCTAAAGGAGGGGAAAGATCCATCACTTGCAACTAGTTTCAGACTGGTCGCTTTAACCAGTTGCTTATGCAAGGTCTTCGAAAAAATGATTAATCGTCGCCTTATCTATTTTCTTGAGTATTATGGTATTATAGACAATCGCCAGGCGGGTTTTCGCTCTGGTAGATCTACAGCAGACCACCCAGTGGCTATTGAATCCTACATCAGAGATGCATTTGTTCATAAGCAGCATTGTTTATCAGTTTTCTTTGGCCTCCAGAAAGCTTACGACACAGCCTGGCGTTACGGTATTCTTTGCGATCTGCGCTGCCTTGGAGTTTGTGGAAACATGCTGAACAGTTTGAAAGATTACCTTTCGGAGCGCACCTTTCAGGTTAGGGTTGGAAATGTCCTCTCGAAGATGTTCGTCCAAGAAAATGGAGTGCCGCAGGGTGGTGTGCTCAGCTGCACCCTTTTTATTGTTAAGATGAATTCCTTAGGAACTGCACTGCCTCGCTCCATATCCTACTCGCTATATGTTGATGATGTGCACATTGCCTTTAAATCATGTAATATGTCCATTTGTGAGAGGCAAATCCAACTAGCTGCAAACAAACTTACAAAATGGGCAGATGAGAATGGCTTCTGTTTTAACCCAGAAAAAAGCACGTGTGTGGTCTTCTCTAGGCAGCGTGGTATCCGCCCAGATCCTGTTATTAAACTCAATGAAACACCCATAGCAGTAAAAAAGGAGCACAAGTTCCTTGGGGTTGTGCTTGATGACAAACTTTCATTCATTGCACACCTCAAACGCCTTAAAGTTAAATGTTTGGATACAGTCAGGATCCTGAAAGTCCTCTCACACCAGTCTTGGGGTACTGACACAAAGTGCCTATTGGCCTTATTCAATACCCTTGTGAGGTCCCGCATCGACTACGGGTGTCTTGTTTATCAATCTGCCGTGAGAACAGCACTAAAGATGTTAGACCCTGTCTACCATCTTGGCCTTCTTCTGGCTACAGGCACTTTCCGAACAAGCCCTGTTTTAAACCTCTATGTGGAAGCCAATCAGTGGTCTCTTGAAGCACAGCGGAAGTACACTGGGTTGAATTATGCTCTAAAAGTGACATCCTTGACCGGACACCCATACAGCACTCTAGGTAACCAGGCAATCAAGCTTTTTGAAAAGCGACCTGCCATGGCTGAGCCATTTCTTTTGTCGGTGAGGGCACTGGCCACAGGCCTGGGAATATCCTTCACTGACGCTCAGAAAACCAGCTTTGCTGACTTTGTCCCTCCATGGGATCTCTGCCCTATCTGTTATGATCTCTCTTTTATGAAGGTTGACAAAAGAACCGCTCCAAAGGAATTAATTATGCAGCATTTTTTGTTTTTGCAGAACAAGTACAGAGCATCTGAGTTCTACACAGATGCTGCCAAGTCAGCTGGTGCAGTATCATGTGCTGCACATGGTCCAAACTTTTCCACGTCAAAGACTATGCCTGAAGCCACATCTATATTCACTGCTGAAACACACGGCCTTGTATTGGCTGTAGAATATATTATTGAGAACAATGTCCAAAAGTCAGTGATATTCACTGATTCTCAAAGTGCTGTGCAGGCTTTAGCGTCAGGAAAGTTACAAAAAAATCCAGTCTTTAATCAATTGCTAAAACTACTGTGCTCAGCCCACAAACAAAAACTTGAAATCACAGTCTGTTGGGTCCCAGGTCACTGCGGCATAGCCCGAAATGAGCAAGCAGACAGGAATGCTGTAACTGCAGCTCTTCGGAGTGACCTAGATATTCAAAGCGTCCCGTACGAGGATCTTAAAGCGTACGTACGTAAGAGGCTGCGCGACCAATGGCAGGAAGATTGGAATGGGCAAACAGCAAACAAATTGCACATGGTAAAACCCAAGTTAGGTAGATCGATCCGTGAGAAATGAGACAGGATCACAGAGGTTACTCTCTGTAGATTGCGCATAGGCCATACCCATGCTACACATGCGTACCTATTGAAAGGGACAGAGCAGCCACGCTGCTTGAGGTGGGGAGGGTCGCTATCAGTCATTCACGTACTGGTAGAATGCAAACTACTTCAACCGCAAAGAACGCTTCATTTTCCAGAATTGTACACACGCATGATCCCTCAACACCCATTGCTGTTTTTATCAGACGAGCCATTTTTCTCTGTTAACCGTGTTTTTAAGTACCTCTCAGACATAGATTTTCTAAGGTATGTGTCATATCACCCGTGAGCCGAGCCACCATCGCACGCTAGAACCCGGTAGGACCTCTCACTGCTACCGCAAAGGCGGTGGCAAGGGGTGCACGTAGAAAATTCCTGACATAGTGACAATTGTTTTTACTTGGCCCTCTACACCAATTCTTTTTTTAACTGAAATTTGAGATACCTTTTATTATATATTCTGTACTTTATATTCCCACTTGAATAATCCTCACCATAGTACTGGCGCTCTTTGGCCTTGATGCCCTTGCGCCAAGAAAACCTAACATCATCATCAAATAAAGGTTCTTCTGCTCCAAAATCGAGATTTCGCTGCTCCAAAAACTGCTCCCAAATCTGATTGAGCTGTCTCACCCCTGCATATCTGAAAGTTTGCTTGCAAGCAAATTTAAAAAAAAATTGTTTAGATTAGATTTTATTTTATTTTTGGAGGCGTTCGTGTACATGAAAATGCTGCTGAAGCTGATTTCAACGTTAAGCTCGATTGTAACGTGCACAAAAATTTTAAGGTTACTCTTAGCAAAAAAAATAAAGGTGCGCTTTAGAATTGTGCAAATCCGGTAAATAAGGAACATGTGATCAATCGTGGAACATGCAAAGCGTGCATTAGAGCAATGAAAAAATTAGATCAGTACAAAATTCGGACTGCGCGTACTTTCTCCCCTCTTGTTTTTTGTGCTATATGCAAAAGGAATTGCCGATTCGCCTAAACTTCTACCTTAGTAAAGGGTGCTGTGTTTCAAGCCAAATCTTAGTTTGAAAATTATATGTACACATGCACGCCCACCAGCATACTCTTACTGTCTCTCGTGTGACGCTTGCAGTTAGACAACATCAATCTCTTCATGATCGCAGCAGTGCAACTGTATTAGGCTCGGGCAAAAGGCTATTTATGTTTTGTTTTGTTTTTTTGTTTCTACCAGGCATTAAGGGGAGACACCGCTCTTAAAAGACAGCTTTCTTTAATTGTTAAGTAAACTCTGTGAAACTTGCCAGTCTTGCTGCTTTTTTCCCACTGGTTTCAAATATGCCATTATTTTTTTAGCAAGTCAATTAGTTCCCAAGATAATTAGAGATAATTAACCATTTTTCGAGGAACAACAGACAGAACAGTGGTGGTCATGAAACTGTAATCTTTACATTTTCCGACCCTGTGAACCCTGGTGAGTGCAGTTAGAGAATTGGTTTTTTGACGCACCGCTTGGAACTAATTTTACACCTCATTAAACTTCGGTGCTTGAAAGGAGCATCTGAAATGGTTCTTTGTTACTGGTGCCACCCTTAACCACATTTTCAACTTTCAGCTTGCTTTGGGTTCCCGTGTCACTGTGCTATATCGAGACAGCTGTGGTGAGTGCCTTCACCTGACAGTGCCCACTCCTCCCGATCTCTTCCCACAATTCAGAGGCTGGCAAGCTGAGGATAACCAAAGCAAACCGCAAGTCCGGGTCGTGCCAGGGTGGCGACGAGGTCTGGATTCTCTGCGAGAAGATCAATAAGAGTGGGTGTGCCTTCTCTCCGCTGCTGTGTTGGCTTTTTAGGGGGAGGGGTTCGCTTTGTGCTAAGCTGGACATTTTTTTCCCCCTTACTTTGTGGGGCCAGGGTCGGCCATTGCCGGCGCACATTGCGGGCACTTGCCGATGCATGTGGCCCACTGGGGTGCACGGGCGCATTGAAAACATGCGAAGCTTAGCCCCAGTGCATGCAAATGCACCGTGGCTGGGGGATTTGCCTGACTCGTGTCATGCCGAAATGGGTGCCAGGTGTGATGGTTGTTGCTGAGATTCCACTGTATGGTTTTCGCTTACCAGCAGAGGTAAATATTTGCTTGGCGCAAGGGCATTGAGGATTTTTGTTCAAAGCGAAAGAAATTGGTTAACACTTTGCACAAAGGCGCAGGTTTGACCCTGACCCGAATGGCCGTTAATCTGATGGAGGCAAAAAACGAAAATGCCAGTGTCGAGGTTTTGATGCACGTTGAAGAAAGGGACCCTACAACATGCTTTGAACAGTGCAAATAAACATGCGCGGTGTTTAGATTACACCGCCAGGAGTACCTGAGCCAAATATTACACGTGTATGTGTGAAGCAGTAAGCTTGCAAATTGCTGTGCAAGACAGGAAAAAACCAACTGCGCTTTCTTCAATTTCCCTAATTATGCACAACTGTAATTAGGTCATTACGGCGGTGGCTGTCCTACTGGCTGTTGCTGGTCAACTTCACAGTTTATTTCTTGCATTTCCTGTGATGATCCACCATTATCGGCGCTGTGCACCAACTTCTTTTATGCCTGAACCTGTATGAACAGTTTCGGAGATTCTCTTGTGTTTCAGCGCGCGCCGAGTTGGAGTGACAAACTCAATTGGCGGTGAGCGCGACCACAGGCGGCGCTGCAAAGGGCGTCTTCGTGACGTCAGCATTTGTCGTCTGCTTCACTCGGGCTCGCTCTACCTGCTGTTTCTTTGCGCTCGGTCGACTTTTGATGTTTGTCTGCACCAGATTTTTCGTATGCGCAACTTTTTATTACAATAAAAGACTTACAATCGCATACACTAGCTCAAGGCGTGATTTACAGTATACAGTTAAACCTCGATATAACGAAGTCGTACTTGGGGCCGCAAATTTCGTTAAATCGAGAATTTCGTAAAATCGAGGTTTCGATTTTACAGTTCATTTAACCAGTTATTGGGGTTTTAACACTTTGGCCCTCGCCAGGCAACAACTGCTATGTAGTTACCTCTCCAATTAAAGCGAAATTTGTACTAAAACTGGCCGCGAAAATTGTGTGAATTAAGAGTTTCAACACTTGGGCAATGGAATTCGGATAGCCGACGGTAGTTCATGTGTCATCGTAAAACCGGTGCTTTTTCCGCAACGCCTCATTAAATATGATAGCAGACTAGGTTTCCACTTTTTGTTTTTTCATTTCGGTCACTACTAAATGCCGCTGTTATAGTCAATTGAACCCGCGCCCGCGTCCATGTCCCGTGAACTTCACCCCGCCGAGGTGCTCGTTCGAAGTTACGCCTCTTTTCGTCTATTCAGTGGTAGGCTTAGGGGCCTAGGCGCGGCGGGCCAACAGCGGAAGGCTGCTATGAAACTTTCGAAAGACTTTTTTCATGTACAAAGGCTCTGCAGTATAGGCGCGTGATGCAACCACAACACTCGAGATAAAGCCATGATTGCGAGTTCAGCGGAGTACACGCGGACCGCTTCACTGTGTGGAGCAGCGCTTACGTGCTCCGGAAAGCGGAAAGCTTACATTAAATAAAATTCTTCCGGCCAAATTCGATTAAGCAATTACTTTTATGCCCACTGAGCCCTTACGAAACTGATTTCTCCGCACCGCAGCTGTCTAATGAACGCTGGTGAAACGAAGATGACCACGTTCAAAGAGAGCAATTTATTGCCACCAGCACTCGATGTTCAAGCCGTAGTGAAGAAGTCCGTAAGCAGTGCTTGGCGTTTCTTGACCAGGGCGGGCTTTACGTGACGGTCGTATGCTGACAGCGCTAACAAGGTCTTAACATTCGTGAGCACCTGCGTGCCTCCGCAAAACATCGATGGCATCCATCACACTTCGGTGGCTGTCAGTTTCACCGAACTTCCTCAGGCTCTTGTTCGGAACACTTTTCTTTCTCTTGGAGTGCTCATGCTGCTTACAAAACTCACCTAACGATGCACGAACAAAATATTAATTTGGTTATCAGCGAGCACAACCTAGAGCCGCAGCACCGTGAGCAATGACGCGTTGAAAAAAAAAAGCTTGAAATAGGCTTCGGTAGCCTAAGCATAGAGGGCGCTGGCGTAGGCAACGATGGAGACGTCAAAATAGTGGCCGCACTATTAAACCGTCTATGACCGCTAGCGGTTTGTGCAGCTTCGTTCTTCGCTTTTAATTGTTGTTAACCGTAGATTTCACCGCTTTTCTTTCATTTGAGCCTTCAAGAGTCAATTTGAGCACTGAATTTTTTCAATGTAGGGCCTGAGAGGCAAAATAAAACGTGCCTCGACCGGAATTTCGTTCTTCCTTTCTTGCCGTGACTTCGTTAAATCGAAAGCGCCGCACAAAATTACTTCGTAAAATCGAGACAAAAATACATGCATTTAGCAAAATTTTGTTAGAAAACTTGAAAAAATTCGTTATATCGCGAATTTCGTTAAATCGAGGTTCGTTATATCGAGGTTCAACTGTAGTTTTCGGCACGGCTTCAGAAGAAACATTGGCAGCGTGGCCACATTCCTGCGAAGCCGGTCTTGTAGGCGTCAGCTATATTATAGGAGCTATAGGCGTCAGCTTCTGTATTCACAAATCTTTCGAACAAAAGGAACATCCAGAGTCTAAAAACCGACAATAGCGAAATGCAAGACCAAAACAAACTTCAGGCCTTCGGGGCTCTCGGCTTTGGCAGAAGGCACTACGATTCCTGGTAATCGATCGTATGTAAGGTAAAACTGTTTTTTGCAACCTTGCTGAACGCTCGAAAGTATTTTATCACATCACTTTATGTTGTCATAGCATGAAAGTGTGCCGACAATGTACCATGGGGCGCAAAAATGTAGGTTGAGTTCGAAATAACCTACGGTGTGTATAGGTGCGTGCTGGTGCAGGCTTTTAACCAGTATGGGTGCTTTTTTATCAGAACGGGTAACAATTACGGTAAAAATACAGCAACAATATGTTTCTTCAGACCTTGACGGACATTTCGGTACATATTTTCGATAGCCATGCCTTCCCAATATTCAGATATGCATTATAGCAGAGTCCTTCAATGCTTTTCTGGTCACGAAACTTCTCCGTAACGCTATGGGAGAGCTTCATATGGGGACCAACGCTCCCGCGCGGTGGCGCTACGAGTCTGGTGAAGGCGGCTTGGACGGCGGCGGCCGTATTTGCCGTGCGTTGGAGCGCGAGCTTGCTGGTGTTTGTTGTGTGATATAGCTTTCTAAACTCATCACGATGGGCAAACTATGTGAACTACCATGCCTCTGACGTGCTGTGTACCTGGTTGCCGCTCTGGCTATCGGAATACAACGGAAAAGGCTTCGTTGTTCTGCCTCCCAAGCGACCGCGAACAACGCGACAGGTGGAAGCGAGCCATTCCACGACAGGAGACGGACGCTTTCAGCTTCGAGTGGAAGGCCGTTCGTCTGTTCGGGAAATATTTCGACCCCACGGACATTATTCGAGCCGATGAGTTCAAAATAAGTGGACAACCTGTGCTTCTGCAGCGAGAAGCTCAAGCTCCGCGTTGCCCCTGATATTTGAAAACCTGCCGGCGTATCTTACGAAGCCCAAGCCACGATCGCGCTCACAATGAGAAAATCCAGCTGCTAAACGTTGCCGCGTTTCGTCGCCGCACAAAGATCGGACTGCAGCTACTGTTATTTTGGTTATCCAACCAGATATTTTGAATTTGGAAAGCGGAGCATGGCTATCTTTGCCTGCATATATTTTTTTTTTACTTGCCTGCCGCGCTTGCCCAGGGGCTAAGGCGTTGTGCTGATAAGTCCAAGGACGCGGGTTCCCAGCCGCTTTTCTGATGGAGGCGAAAAGAGAAAACGCTTGTGTGTTCGAGATTTCGGCGCAAGTTAAAGATACCTGAGTGGTTAAAATTAATCCGGAGCGCTACACTACGGCGCGCGCCCCATTGTCTGTGTAGCGTCGGCACGTTAAACATCATAATAAATCAATCAATGTTTTTTAACTTGCCGTTTGGGTGGGAGGGGTGTGACAGGCACTGAGCGGGCGAATTTTTATCTGTTGACACCCTATGCCTATGAGAACAGCCGAGAAAGTAGCTCAAAACTGTAGCATTTACTCCTACCCTGGCCCCTCCCCGCGCCTATTATTCTGCTTCCATTTCGTGAGCGTTTTTTTTCCCTGCTGTCCACGCTAACTTTCCGAATCTCGATTATAGTTTTACATTATTAGTGCGCTATAAAATAGCGCAAACACAGCGCTAACCCAACGTGCTGTACGTTTGCACACCTATTTGCTCAGCGCAGCATGTCGCGCCCAGGGCTGAATACAGATTTAATTCTGACGCTAGTTCACTCAAATCATACAGGCGGCTGCAAAGGCTAGTCAAAAATTGAAAACGCCAGATGACCGCCTTTTCGAAGCGAGAATGTAGCGGTGCTTGCCGGAATGAACGAACACTGCAACATATGCGCCTCAGTAACACCCGGGGTCTTGCCTCAGTTTCACAGCTGAGCTACGGGACAACAAATGACTAAAAAACAACAACTGACTGACTAAAAAACAACAACTGACTGACTCAAAAGCTAATTAAAAAACTTCGCTCGCATTTTTACTGGTGGAAATGAAGAGCAGATGAAAGTAGGCGCGTGCCGGCGGAGAAACAGCCGGCCAGGAAGCGTCGTCGACCGCCGGCGAAGCCTTCACGTTAACAGGGGCGATCCTAGCGGCAGCTTTTGTCCCTGAATGAAACTTCGGCCGGAGTTTCGTGACCAGAAAAGCATTGAAGGACTCTGATTATAGTAACACTGCACTCAAGAGTACGAGGAGGAGGAGTAAGAGGAGAAAACTTTGCAGTAAAATCGAGCTGGTTAGTGGGCGGGATCCTCAGTCCAGGACAGAGAGTAAGAGCAATTTTCTTCAGTTCATGGAACATCATTCCAAGTAGGCCAGGATTTATTCTTTACGCCTGAAGGGGTTGGAAAACAATAAATAGCTGCTTGGAGATATTCATCGGTTATGATTCTTCATAATACTGAAAACCGGCACGTACACTATTTCTTGCGTTTCTTAGAGAGTATATCAAGCATTCAACGCTGTAATCGTGTCATAACTGTTCGAGTTGAGATTCAGTTCATTGGTTACGATAGAAATTCAGGGCGGAAAAGTCGCCTTCGAGTACTCTGGACAACGTCGTCTGCACCGTTTCGCGGTGACGTAGCACAAACCTTCTCATTGCATTTGCATGTGAATAAACGCACGCTGCGAATATGCACGTTGTACGCAGCCATACCGAAAGCCAATTTCTGAAGAAGGTAGTGTATGCCTTACAGCCTGAAGAAAATATCCACACAAACTATGTGCGCCTCTCAAACATCCACAAACCTCCTAATAAGATATGTGTGACGGTGCCGGAAAATTAATTCGTTGGGCATAGAAAAACCATTCATCTGATACAAGTCAACAACAACGAAAGAAATAGAAGGAACCGCTTTCTTTTCTGCTTTGCGATGTGCATGTATGGACGCGCCGCTTGGTGCATAGCATTACACTGTTGAGTCTTCATAAGAACATCTCGAAAATACTTTAGGGGAGCCTACGCATTTTGCAAACCTATCGAGGAGCTCTGAGCCCTGAACCTCGCAAATAAGCTAGAAAAGACGAGTTACGCACGATTGTCTGACCGATGCTCTGAAGAAAGTTGGTCTCTCTCTTCTCGTTCGTTGCAAACTTGTGCGGTATACAGCTTGCAGATATTAAGAGTCGTCAGAAGCTGTAAAAATAACTGAATTACTGGAAATACGCTTTTTCATGCCCTACAAGATCAAAGCGGGCGATATTTAGCTTAGGCTTTGCTGCCCCTTACAAGCGCACCACAACGGCGCCAGTGTAGCAGCGGCGCATGTGTAGCAGACGACAGCGGCGCGAGTCCCTAAGCTGACGTCAGAGCCAGGGGGCGCCACTCGAACATCTCGCCGCCAATACTTCCCTTTCAGCCAGAACACTCGACAATAAGTGTTTATGGCTTCAAAAACGCCCTACCAGCCTGAGCGCTCACTTGTAAGAAGGCATCAGTGCCTGCTTTTTAGCTGCACCATGCCAGAAATAGACCCCGCCTTGTTCTTGAGAAAAAGAGAAAAGTTGCCGAAGGGAACGCCACAAACCGCGCCCCTCCCCGGGAGAGAGTGCACAGCTTTCTTCGCGTATTCTGCGGTCAAGGTGAGAGAGGACAATAATGTGCGATTTTTTATCTCCCATAGCTTCGGTGGTAGTGAATGGATTTTTATAATTCTTGCGGGAGGAGATGGCCGGGCAATAGACCTTACCCCAAAATACATTCCAAGTAGTCGGTCGTAAGTGCTGCAGGGCCCCTTTAATCCGCATCCCTCCACTACAGTGAATGTTGCCTCATAACCCAGGTATGGTTTCCATTTGAATTTTTGAATTTGAAGTTTGAATTTTTTTTATTGATTAACAGAGTTACCAGTGCACATATGTGGTGTAACAGGCTCTGCATTAGCTCCTTTATTCATATAGATAGTTCCCCCTAGCCTTATTTAACTTTTCCCAAGTGTCAATCATGGCTCTGAAGAGTCAATGAGTGAGTGCACATAAAGCGCATCTGTGAGCCGGACGTATCAAAAAATGTGTGGCGGGCCACAAGGATGGAATGAAAACATGTACCGGGAAGAGTGGTGTGCTTGTTACTGCTCAAATTATGGCAATGTTTGGCTGTAGGCAGCGACCTAAGGTGCAGCGCTTTGCAAGGCTGTTCAGCTCGGCCTGGCGAGACCCTTGTTGCTTGCTCATTTGGTTGTCATTCTTTCCATGCCGATCGGCAGAGGACATCCAGATCAAGTTCTTCGAGGAGGACGAAAATGGCATGAGGACATGGGAGGCACTGGCCACCTTCCAGGAGTCGGATGTTCACTACCAGGTGGGCAATCCTGGCTCCTCCTGGGCCTTTCTTCAGTTGCCAAGCTTGCTGGTGGCCGGCCCACTGTTGCAAAAGCTACAGTGATGGCAGCAGAAAAGAAATTATGTGGACACCTAAGAACTCCGTGTAGTGTAGGGATTGTGAAAGCATCAGTGTCCAATTGCTGACTTTGTCCTCTAATTATTATTATCTCCAGTACAGTCAAGTCCACTTATAACAATATCCAAGTGCCAAGGAAATCCCATCGTTAAAACCGATAATTATTTTGAGTGGGTTGCGAAAAAAAAAAAAAGACGAAACAGGGCTTACACAATTTTATTTGCACACAAGCAAGGTCGACGTACTACTACTTATTTTCAGAAAAGAAGCCATAGTCAGTCAGCATTGTTTTGTGCTTGCAAAGCTGATGTGCGTCTTTTTCAAGAACATCTATAGGTGCTTCTCCTAGCTGGGAAAAAAGTCCTTGGCGGAAACGAAGTCCCTGAGAGACTGTATTATGCGTTAGGCCTCCTGCGAAGACACTACCTGAGTAGGCTGCACAACCGCGTGGTCAGAGTCGTCACTGTCACCACTGTCTGCAGCACGTATCCACGCAACGACTGCCTCTTCGGTCAGGCACTCAGACGTTTCCAAAATACCGGCCCTGACGTCCTATTCATGGAAAAACGGAGGCATTGGAGAGGCACCCAGTCAAATTCAAAGTGGCGCACACGTGCCACAACAACCGAACGTGAGAGCTAGCGGCACTAGCTCGCGAGCGGGCGTGGGGACAATGCCAAAGCAGCTGCGCCGGGAGGGGGGCTCAGAAAAAAAACTGCTTACCTTCTCCCTCGCTTACTCGTAAGTGGAATGGATTGGGTGTATACCGGTGGCAGATGCATTGACAGTGCACGTTGTGTCCAGATTAAATTGTTATGTCCAATATCGCAGCACTGGAGCATTGTAATACAGTTGAACCTCGTTATAAGAGACATGGATGTAAGAGACAAATGGGTATAAGAGACACTATTCACCCCCATAGTTGACTGCCCTATCTTTCCCATTAAATTGACCTCATTTATAACAGACATTGGATGCAGAAGACAGTTGGTTATAAGGGACAAGTCATCCTTGAACTTTAATCAATAATCTCGCTTGTAACAGACATTTTAACTTTAGATGCACTGCCACCAGTCACTAATTGCAGTTGCTTCCATTCTGGAAACACAGGTGGACAACAGACGCCTGCAGTCGCTATTTACAATAACTTCAGCAAACATAGTGGTTCAGTCAGCTATGAAATGACGATGAGAAGCCCTGCCAATGGAAATGGAACTTACAGAAGTGGTTGAAGCTTGCTGCCATCCATTGGAGCGCGACCGCACATGCGGGCTCTCCTACTCGCATAGCTCCCAATCGAGAAGCATCGCAGATGTTGAGTCCTGCTAGCGTAATGAATAGCCTGAGCACACAGGGGAAGAAGCTGTGCGCTCTGGCTATTCATCAGGCTTGTGAACTCAACATCTATGATTCATCTTCCACAAACAGTGAAAGGAAAAAAATCTTGCCGAATTGGTTGTAAAAGACAGTGTAAATACAGTCATGAAGCAAACAAAGATTCAGAACTGTTTCATAAATACTGGGGGCCAAACATAAATTAGAATGAATCTCTTGCAACATGCTGTAGCATTCCTTTGAGCTTTTTTTAGTCATACGGTGCCCACATTGAACTAGGGTCTGATTAGTAAGCGAAAACATGGTTCCCTGCTTATAAGAGACATCTCGTATAAGAGACAGAAACTGCTCCCCGGTATGTGTCTCTTATAAAGGGGTTCAACTGTAAGTGGTTTATTTTATTATAGAAAGCATACAAAAGTTGACGGTGCCATAGTTGCTTTTTGTTATATCCGATATATTGTGTAAATGGTATCACTATAAGTGGGCTCAACAAAATTTCTGCTTCAGTGAAATATTTACAATTTCCCGTAAGCTAGCCATAGAAGTCAATGCAACAAAATCCTCACCATAACGAACCATTTGTCAGGCTTGTTTTCGCTTCAACAAAATTTTCGCTCAGTGGAGCTTAGACTTGAAAATTTATTTCACAATGAAATAAGCATAGCGCCAGCTATCCATGACATTTTATACGTCCCCACCGCTTAGTTTCACCAAAAACATGCTCCAACACCCCCAGCCAGAAACAACAAACACTTGTAGATGAAGTTTAATAGTGATAAAGATAATAGAGCCAACTTTCCACGAGGCAGGCGCGGGCCCGGTTTCCAAGCCGGAACTACAGCCAATCTGTGTCCAGTTGAAATTACACGAATGCACTGCAACTGGCACTGCGCTGTGATGGGTGTGTTGTGAGCAGCTGTCGTTGCAGTCTTCCTTCTGCAATTCTTCAAAGTCAAAAGCAAAAATAATGTTTAGTCCTGGGCTGGCATCGTCCTGTCTTTGTGCTTGCCTTCCAAGGTGACAGACATGCAAAGGTGCCTAGTCAGAGGATAAGATAACGGGCGCTGCTCCTGCCACAAGCGAGAGGGGGGGCTTCCCATGGCTACTGTTTTAAGTGCGAATGCACTTCTTAAGCGACCCTGAATCACGCGTCCACCGCCGTCCGCACCACATACCCACGTAGGGCGATTGGCCAAGAAGAGTTTTTAAGTGCGAAAGCGACCCCACCACATACCCACTTAGGGCGATTGGCCAAGAAGAGTTCCTTTGCTACCCATTCGGCATATCTTCGTGATACTAACCACTTCCTACGGGAAATTAACAACATAAAAATCCCTGATGGTGCCTTCCTTGTAACTATAGATGTAACTTCTCTGTACACAAATATACCTCACCGAGATGGGATTGAAGCCCTGGTTGAATCCTATAGCATACATCGGGATCACGAGGCGCCAAGCCCACAAGTCATTGAAACTTTGACCAGGCTAGTGTGGAATTAAATAGCTTTTAATTCCACAATCAGTATTATCTTAAGCGACCCTGAATCACGCGTCCACCGCCATCCGTCCGTCCGCAC
The DNA here is from genome assembly GCF_048455015.1 of Haemaphysalis longicornis. Lineage (NCBI taxonomy): Eukaryota > Metazoa > Arthropoda > Arachnida > Ixodida > Ixodidae > Haemaphysalis > Haemaphysalis longicornis. The sequence goes on from NW_027526203.1 coordinate 74,147,911, forward strand.
CACATACCCACTTAGGGCGATTGGCCAAGAAGAGTTTTTAAGTGCGAAAGAGACCCCACCACATACCCACTTAGGGCGATTGGCCAAGAAGAGTTCCTTCGCATCACCCGTGCATTCGCACTTCCCCATGCTCCCCTTCGGGGAAATGCGGGTGTTTATAGTGCAGATCTCTCTGTGGCACTGCCGTGAGGATTGGTTGTAACAGAAAACTCCTTCGTAGGCGTGGTCTAAAAATATCACGGCACAGCCCTGGCCCACTGTGTTGTGCCTGTGCTGCATTGTCAGCACCACAATTTGGCCCTGTGCCAATATGATAGTGCTAACAAGCACTTTGGGCTGCATCGGTGTGTGTAAAGGACATTGGAAACTTAGCTGGGCTGTGAGCGTCCTGTAGCTGAGGTTTTGTTGTAGCAAGAGAGAAGTGAGAGTACAAGTTATCGGGGGTCGTGCCATCAGACGAGGCAGGTTTCGAATTTCAGCCACGGAATTTCAACCTTGCATAGGCCTTTTTTCTTCCAGCGGCACTGGTTGTTCCTTTGTGCTTTTTGGGTCATAGAGTTTCATACTAACATATACTAAAGGGAAATCCGGCGCTAGTGCCTAGGTGAGCCATGCTTCAGCAGGCGTGCTGCCATGTACCGCAGAGAAGCATTTCATCGTTACGTGGTGTGGCTCGCCAACAAGCTCGAAAGTTTCCTGTAACTGCAAAAAAAAAAAAAAAAAGTGTAAAGAATAATATAAAGTTGTTTTATGGATACAAAAATGGAGCTCCAAAAGAGGTTTTTGGCGGGAATTACTTGGCAGCTTCATGCAAGAGAAACAAGAAAAGCATGTTGCCCTGTTTTTGTGACTTTTGATGATCGGAAAGGAGCCATGTGGCTACTAGGCAAGCTGAGATTTCGAGGAACGTTGCTTGATGCTATGGCAACACCCACAATGGCACGCGATTGCAGTAACGGATTTCTCTATGCATAGGCGTAAAGTGGTCCGAACCGGGTGGGGTCCGAACCTACGACCTCCAGAATACGCGTCTGGTGCGATGACCACTACGCTACCGGCGGGGCTATTTTCCCCTCCTCTTTCTGGGGTATTTATGTTAAGGTATTTTTGTTTCCTGCGCTTGGAGTGGTAGCCAGCGCCACTCGGAATACTATATATACATACAGTCTTTGTCAAAATTTTGTGGGCCACGGCGACCGTGGCCAGAGCAGGCGCGCGGCCGAGAAGGCGCGCTGCGCTTGCTGCTGTCGGGTGGTTGCGTGGCTAAAGAGAGCGAGGGGAACTTTCGCGCTTCCCTTTCGTAGTAGGGCTGGCGCGATAGTGCAGCGGGGCCGGTTTCTCGGAGCAGGAGCACTTCGCTTCAGCGCAGGCACTTTGCGCAGCAGTTGTAGCGCTGGACACACACAAAAGCGGGAGCAAAAAGTTCCCCTCGCTCTCTTAAGCCGCGCAACCACCCGACAGCAGCAAGCGCAGCGCACCTGCTCTGGCCACAGTCGCTGTGGCCCACAAAATTTTGACGAAGACTGTACATACATACAGGGTGTTTCACCTATCTTTAGCCAGAGTTTAAAAATATGTTGATGCACTCTAAAGCCCAGTTCTACATGGTGCGGTTTTCATCTGCGAATTCGGCGGAATGAACTTTCGCACTTGTGAAGTTCGCAATGCCTGGATATGTCGTCTACATGGCCTGCGAATGTCGCGATTTTCGCTTTTCCGAGGTACATTGTTTGCAGACCGGCCGAGAGCAAATCTTGTTGATTTAAAAAAAAAAAAGGTTTTATTTTACTTCCTGGGCAAGTTTCTTTAGACTGCATTGCAGTAAATATGAGTTTATTTGCGGTTTCGTACAAACAACAATCGCCAATTATTTAGCAATATACACCACATAGCAGAGAAGACAAACACTGTAAGCCACCCTGGTTTCGCTTTTTGTGCCTGCCTAGCACACCTCGGTTTACCTCGGACAGTTCTTCTTGGGTTTTTCTGTACTTCGTTCCTGCTGTGATGCCCGCCACTTGCACGGACACCGATTATTAAGCATTCATTAAAAACGGCACGGGACATCGTGTTGTGAACGCGCGTGCGCTTGTTTTGGTCGTTTTGGTGCGCCCGCGTTTATGCCACACTCAGACAAGCAACGCCATCTGTTTGCTAAGCATGCAACCAGAGATGCCGTGATGTTCACCTAGCTGTGTTCTTATTGGCCGTTGGTCCAGCCCCTCTACGCCACATGAGCCGCACGAGCGGCGTTTGCAGGGGGTGCTCGACCGTTCCAAACATTTGGCACTTTGCTGCAGCAACGAAAAAGGGTCAGTTTGCCACAGGAGCACACCGCATCTGCGAATTCGGAGGGAAAATTGCACCATGTAGAACCAGCTTAAGACGACACAACCAAATGCATTTTGCTGACTTTTGTCTGTAGTTTGTCACGCGTTTTTTGTTTTTTGTATTTTGCCTGATTCGATAATTAGTCAGTTTTAATTACCCAACCTTCAGACAAACGAAGCTAGGCAAGATATCCTAATTAAAAAGTTGCAGAGTGGTATTCAAGACGTCACAATAAACAGTTTCTGTCTGTCTATCCATTAAGTATTAGTGTTTTTCAGCTTATTGAAGATGCCCACGAAATACAATAAAATACCACGTGACATACTGGCTTTGCGCGTCTTGATTGCAGTCCTCCCAAACATTCCGCACACCAACTGCCATGGGTGCACTGCCACTTAAAAGGCGACAGGGCAGCAACGTAGGCGTTGGCTGTGCCATTTGCGCCAGCGATGTGCTTCTCTCGCGACAGATCGCCAACAGTGATAAGCAGACGCAGCGGTTATCGCTTGCCCTGCCGGAGTTAACAGGTTCATCATCTACCCTGTCACTTCTTTAGCGGCAGCACTGCTATGGCAGTTTGTGTGCGCAACACTTGGGCGCACAGCAATCAAGACGCGCGAGCCGGCACATCACATAGTATTTTTTTGTATTTCGTGGACATCTTCAATACGCTGAAAAACACTAATACCACCAACACTAATACTAATACTACATAGAAAGGTTAGCAACATGCATTTGGTTGGGTTGTTTAGATTGCATAGAAATATTTTTAAACTCTGGCTAAAGTTAGGTGAAACACCCTGTATATATATATATATATATATATATATATATATATATATATATATATATATATATATATATATATATATATATATATATTATATGTTGTATGTTGAGATGATTTCGGTGCATGTTAATGATCTTCTGTCTGGAGCTGTCCACTACGGTGCGCCTCAAGTGAATTCGGCTTGTTAACTCTTTCGCTACCGCCGGAAAATTGACTAATTTTAGGGGTCCAAGAAAACATTTTTTTTCCTGCTAAAAAATTGGTTAGGCACTAATTGCAGGAGCAGAAAATGCAGATTATTTAATGGCATTTCCAATAATACCAGTTTTTTAAATGTTTTTATATATCATAGTTGTAAAAAAAATATCAAAACCAAAATTTTTGTCAAGCTGTCGAAAAAAAAAATGATAAAAAAGGAGTTGTGTATATCAAACCACCGGTAGTAGAAAAAAAATTAGAATATACATTTTGTAGGAAAACATCTCAAAAACACGCCCTAGAAAAAATGTCGACTTTCGCGGAACAGTTTGTCAGATATAAAAAAAAAAGTTAGCATGCACGGTGCTCGTGTCATGCGGTGAAGCCCAACCTCCAATTCAAAATTTGCAATTTCGGGGGGTTTTCTGGAATAAATCTGGCGGTTTGTCATTATCAGAGGCACCAATTTGCCCCCACATAACGTAAAAACATCTTGTCAATGGCTGACTTTGCATTTACAGCGAGCACAACATTTGGGACAAGCACGCGATGCGGAAAAAAACATGCATGAAGTTGAAAACGGAACGCCGTGGCTGACGCTTGTTGTCATTCACGGTCAGTTATCTCTCAAAACATAAAGCTGAGCTTTATTATCTTCTTACTCGCAATTGTAGCCTTGCCCGCAAAAATGAGGTACGATGAGCTAGAATCGTGCCCTGCGATCTTTGGCCGAGTAGCAGTTGCGCGCTGAAAAAGATCAGCACAACGAGCCTCCTCTATTGCAGCGCCACCTAACATTTTTCAAATGAAACAGTACAAAAACTTATCAGAGACCAGAGACCCCGTCCGAATAGACAGTTCAACTAAGCAGCAAAATTAGACACCCGGATATACCCTCGCATGGAAACGAAACTGGAAGGGGAACAGCTGGCAATGTAAGGCCGGTTTGAAGCGCTGTCCTCGGCGGAACTGTCTGGCGACTGGGTGTGACCTTTTGACTTGCATCTGAAGTTCTTATCGCAGAAATCGGGTTAGGGTGGGGGGAAATCAGGAGCGCCGTGCTTTGTTCAAGGATCAGTCACGGACGCTTCAGGCGCCATGGCAGGTAGCCTTGAAGTTGGGTAACTGCGTAGTAGCACTAAATATGAATTTCGTGATGCATAAACAAAACCAAAACTGTTGTAAACTGTTTGCAAATGGTCCTGGGGTAAGTAGAACTACCACAGTACTTAGAACACCGTGCACAAAGGCAATAAAACTGCCTAAAATCATAAAGTAGCTTTGCAACCAGGCACTGCTTGACATTTTCAGCCGATTTCTGGGATTATTACTGTCAGAGCGTGAACCTGAAGATTGAAAATCGTTTGCTAGTTCCCCATTCACGCCCTGATAGCAAAAAACAAGCGCTGGTGCAGAGTAATTACGAGTTGCACGCATTCTTCGTTGGTAGCCGTGACGTGCGATGACCACGCCCCTTTTCCACACCCAGGTGATTCAAAAGCGTGTCAAAAATCACGTTTCCGTTGCAAAAATTAAAACAAAACTGATTTTGAAAGGCCATTTTCTGATCTAACTCCGAACAGCTTTACTTGTTCGAGAAACGCCTGGAACACTATGAAAAGGCGCTCCCAAAAGTATCGATCAAATTGATCGATTTTGATAGGCGCGGTAGCGAAAGAGTTAAACCCCATAATCTGAATCTGATATTCTGGTTTTGAGTGGATGCGGCTTTGCCTCATTCTCAGTACTGCATGAATTATATATATTTATGACCTCTGCATGCAAGTTACGATGTCTCCATCTCTAAGAAATGTAAATTGTTAGAAGAGCTTCTTTTTCCACGAGTCGCCAGGATGAGTAGCAATACTAAGAAACAGGACACTCACGTGTGTTGGACGAGCCGCTGATAACAAAAACTCTCCCGAAGGGATCTTTGAAGACTGCACCCTTTTTGTGCTCAAAAAATCACGCAGAGCAATGTAAAGCAAGATGAGTATACAGCAACATATTCACTCCCTGAGCATAGGATATCCCTAACATTAGACAGTGATGCTTAGTAGGCTCCATTCTTCTTTTTAAAAAAGTAATTTTTTCCTGCCTGTATTTTTTTGTGTGTACATGGCATTCACAGTGAAAAGTTAAAAAAAGGAAATAATAAAATGGATGACGAATCCGGCGCTGGTACTTCTAGGGCGCTTGTCCTCTTATGGCAAGCATTTGAAGGAATAAATGGAAAGCATGAAACCGTGCACGTCTGCACCAACAGTGATGCTGTGAGCTCTTACCAACATTAACATGTGAAATGAAAAGGTAAAGGCAACTCAAAAAAAAAAACCTCAACTGGTAATGGCACTGGTAATGACACTGGTAATGGAGCTTTGGGAAGCAGCGGAGGGGCGGGGTCTTTCCTCTCTCTCCCCCCCCCCCCATAGTCGGCACCTATGTCTCCCTGGTATATGTTAGTATGAAACTCTATGCTTTGGGTCACTTGGGTGGCTCACTTGCTCCTGCCATTTTCGTCCTTCCCTTGCCAGGTGGCCATAGTGTTCAAGACACCAGCGTACCGGGACCCCAACCTGCAGCACGAGGTGCCTGTCAAGTTCCAGCTGATCCGCAAGTCGGACAACGACTGCAGCGAGCCCTTTGAGTTCACCTACAAGCCCTGCATGCCCACCGGTCAGTCGCCGCCTTGGCTGCTCGACGGGGCTTCGCTTGGGAATGGGAGAGCATGCGGGGAGCCAAAATGCTTGAAGCTGTGTTGGCTCTGTGTAGTTTTGTTCGTTTCTTGTGGCGGAGGTTGCTGCAGCAGCTGGGGGTTTGACATTTTTTATTTCAAACTTTTTTTTTGTCTGGATGTGCAGGCATGTTGTGGGTGTGGCAGTATAAATGATTATTGTTTAGTTCTTTCATACACGTGTATACAAAATGAAAGAAGGGGTCCAAGGCCAATTCAGCTGTGCCTGGGGATAAGAATAGATTCATTTCTAATGGAATGCATTTTTGTCATTAAAAGAAAGGCCGGGTGCACACACTGCCTTCTGCTTTCTTAGGTGACTTAAAGATAAGAAAATGTTGCTGTAATGCAGCTGTGGCGACCAGCATTGTTAAAAGTATGCGAAGTCTAATTGTAGGACAAACATAACAGTTGGTATGGCTGGCACGGCATTCACACGTTCATGTCTGTGTGGAGTACAGAGAAAAATTAGTGGGAACACCAGGGTCAGTCACTAGGACAATTTTTGCGCACAGGTAGGTCAGTGACACATGTGACTACCGTATAATGCGGAATATAGGTCGACCCCCTTAGCTTGTAGCCAATAAATGCAAAAAAATTACACCATCTCCCCCTTGGAAACCCTGATGAGGATGCGAAGCATCATGGGGGTGTGGTTCCATTGTGTTGCCGTTATGTTGAGTGATCTGGTTTTTCACTAGCGCCAGAGGGAATTCCGCGTCCGGGTCCACACCGGTGGCAAAGGCACGCAAGTGCTGTTGTGTTATGGTGAGTAGGCGGTGGTTCTCGAGGCGCCGAAACTCATCCATCATGTTCTTGTCGATGTTGTCGTCTCTGTGGTAGAATCGGTAGTCTCCGTCAGCGTTGGTGAGATAAAGGTTGTTGACGTTGGTGCACTGGCTGAGAGAAAAGTACACGCCCTCCTCTTCGCAGCTTTGTCTTTTTCTCCTTCTTCTTTAGCGGTTCCCCCTACGGGAAGATGACGGCGGTGGTTGAACGCGAAGCTATCGCGTGATGGATTCTTTGGTTGGCCAATCCCTAGGGGCATCCTGCCGCAATCATCATCAGAGGTGCTGCGGACAGGGCACGGACGCGGGACATCCCCTTGAGCAAGAGATGCTTCGCATCTAAAAAAAGATTCGGTACACAACATCGTTTATTGAGGCTATAACTTGTGTCGTCTCAGATTACTCGCTAGAGTTGTCTGAAATGTCGTTGAACGACTGCTCCTTGCTGGCTGTCGCCCACACAGCAAGTCATCCTCGGTGCAGCCCAGAGAATTGCTGATCCAGCACTTAAAAGATCACAAGACCATGTAATCGTGAAGCGAGTGCAAAGCAGGGGACACTCGTGTGCAGACCGTTCTGAGAGCCAGTCTGTTCAGGCGGCCAGCAAGCATCTTGGGGTATCCATTTGTTGAGATGTCGCACTACGCTCGCAGACAAAAGTCGCCACTTTGTACAGCAGCACAGGTGCACAGAGCAGCGCTCATGACACGAGGTCTTCCGAGCGTTGCATATCGGAAGCTGCCCCTTCAGCTAACGTCAGTAGCGTATACTTCTTTTGATGGCACCGAACTGGTGCAAGGCGGACATGTTGAGGAAAACATCTAAATTTTCGTTTAAGCTGCTGTGAACTGGCACCAAGTGCCTAAACTCATTTTGAGCAAGAAGGAAGTGATACGCACTCATTTAGAACTGCCAGTTGGGCTTGTTGGTATACGTGCATGATTGAAAAAATGCTACTTCGTGTTTAAGTAGCACTTTTTCAATAATGAATGCACACATTCACTGACAGCGAGTGAAGCAGCAAAACAAAGATGGCGGCACGTCCAATTGATGGTGGTGGTGATGGTGTTTTTGCGGTTCGGATGGGCTTGATGGGTTTCCCGGTTGCCAAATAATGACCAGATTATGTCAGTGACCGCTATATAGGTCAAGGGGGGACTTTTCGGCAAATTTTTTGGTAAAAAAATTACCTATATTTCGCTTCATATGGTAGGTCCGGCCATTGCGGAAGCATCACGAGGTGTGAATGGGGCAGCTTCCCACTGGCCCTATTTGGTAAATTTGTGTTACGCCAAAGTCAAAGAGACTGGAAAGGCATGTTTTTGTTGCCGTAAAATTGTCTTCAGCAGATGTGTTCTGCGTAATGTCTGCCATAAAAAAGGAAAAAGAAAAGAGTTTGTGTTTTTTAAACGGGAATTTAACAATTCGCTACTGCTTGTGCATGTGCCAAATGTAGAACCCAGTGCCAGGATACTGGAACTAAATCCAAGATTATGACAGACACTGATTATGCACACCAGTATAATCACGCCAACAGACTTTGTACTGGTCTAGGTGAGATTAGGACAGCTCTGCCTGCGAAGCCAAGAATGCTAAGGCCTGATGCGTGGGAATTTTTTCTGTGCATGACATTCCTTGGTAGAACTAAGAAAAGCATGCAATAAAGAAGGCAAAATACAACATCGTTCAGTTTGAAAGAACAATCTTTTGGTAATACAAAGAAAAACAGTGCCAAAGACAGGACAAAAGAAAGGAATTGCAAACCACAGGCGCTGACAAACAACTGAGTGCTTTATTGCTCTTTTACTGCCCTTTGCACTGTTTTTCTTCGTATTACAATGTACCAAATGGCCTTTCAGCAGACCCTTCTGTAGATTTTGGTATCTCACTCAGCTCCATCCCAGCCATGGAAGGTGTTTTTTAAAAAACTGGGAAAAGGCAAACTTTGAAATTTTGTGCTACAGCGATGTGTTCGGGGCAGTACTGATGTAATTCAGGCCAGCACTAAAACACAGTTGTCGGCGTGCTAACTGCACATTAGCATTTTAGTAATACCACGATCAAACTAAACTAGAGGCCCTACTGCAGTTGCCAAGTGACGCTTTTTGGCTGTTGCCAATCGCACAAACATGATTCTGTGACATCGTAGAGCAATCGCCGGAAAGTGGCTGTGGAGTCGCCACTGCTGCATCTATTCTCCCTGATATCCATTACTTCTGTGAAGTTTGCGATAAACTTGGTATCATTGTGATAGAGATAGAGCATTCTTTTTAACAAACCAGACTTGCATTTTTGTGCCATGACCCATTCAAGGGACAGTGGTCTTGAGGACATTTTTATTTTACCTAGGTGCTTGATATTTACACAGTAAGTGTATTTTAACATCCTGAGCACAAATATGCAGTCAGTTTCCGTGTAAGGTCAGAGTTGTGCAACATGCTGTGCCATTCGGTTTCGGGCAGTTTTTTCATTGTCTACCTATGAAATACCCAAATACTTTTTATCCGTTTCTGCTCTAGAAGGACCACAGAGTGCAACTATGGCACAGCAGTAATTTTAGCATTGTTTCTTAAAACGCTGTGAAATTATTAAATGTTAGAACTGCATAATATTTTGGGCTAGCAAAAAGAAATTCCATATTTTTGTGGTTTTGTTGCATTGTTCAGTTCATAAGTTTTCAAATGCAGCAAAATTGATGCAAATCTAACCAGTACATCCCGACATACTGTACCCAACAGTTGACCTCGTGGGGAAAAATTGGTTCTGAGAAAGCAGGGCACAAAGTTTGGAAACATAGGCAAAAATGGTCATTTAGGCAACTTCAGAGGGCAACAGTGTTGTAAATACTTATGGTACAGCTTTAATATTTTGCAGGTACATTCTTTGGGACCTGTAGATTGCAAAGAAAATTAATACAGAAAATTGATTTTTTGGCAAATTTTCGGTCCTCAAGACCAATGTTTCCCCCTTAAGTACTGCTGTCGCATTAATAGGAAAGCTCAGTTATTCCAAGACTGCCGGCATCTTCACTGCATGGTTACAGAAACCACTTTGAATCAATCAGATTTAGGAGAAATCCCCAAGGTAGAGTAAGTTTCTCTGTAAGATTTTTTTTTTTTCAGCTGTATGCCAAGTTTTTCTTCGCATAAACTGCTTTGTACTTCTTTTTAGTGCTCCCATTTGTGGGGGTTATAGAAAACGGACTTGAGAAAAAGAGCTGTAAATGGCAAGTTTCATAAACTTTCATGTCAGCTCTAGAAAGAAACCTTGGAATGTGGGGCAAAGCGAGGCGTGAAAAATTTCCCTGACTTATAAATCCTCTCAGGCGTGCCCTCATGGCATGATGGCATCATTCCCGCTTTCCACTAGATCCCCTTCCCTGTGCTAACAACGGAACAATTGTACACTCAGAACACACTTGCACCGCACGCACGGGAGCAGGGGTGAGACAGCTGCGCATATTGCGCAGTTTTGATACAAATTTGTTTTCCTGCACCAGGCTGCTCCAAAAAATTGAAAATTGCAAAAATTGCGCCAAACTGCTCCAAAACAGTGCGAGAGCCAAGGATTTTAACGCTCCCGTCAGTTTCGGTAGTTTCAGTGTGGAAAAACGCTTACTGGTGTCATAATTTTCCAGCACTTCCAAGGTGATGCTGTTTGTTAGGTTTAATTGATTGATCATTCAATAAAAAACGCACATAAATTGCAAAATTCGCAAATGTCAGGTTAACATGTTATATTCTGTGAGTTTTTAAACTTTTGCCATTGAAAACCATTGCAAAGTACTGTAGAAAAAATAGGTGCTTATTTGACTGAAACGACAAATTACTTGTGCAAGTTGATGAAAAACGGCACTTTTCGGATCGCCGTATCTCCAGACAACATTGCTGGGCACTGCCATCTTGATGTGGTGAAGATTGTAAAACATGGCTGCCGGGCAATTGCTCGTGGTTCAGGCAGAGCGCTCTTCGCCGATTTCTACCGTGGTTTTGGTTATTGGGGTGGCTGGGTTTACAGTTAGTCGTTTGATCTGTTGCGAGAAGTTGCGCAACGCGAAAGATGGGAACTCATCGAAAACGTGGTGCCCGCGAGTTCGCCATGTTTCGGCCTTGAGTGTGAGGCGCGGTGCGTGCTTTAAGTGAAATTTTGGACTCATTGCGGTATTATAAAATGCTGAGTTATTGCTGCCTTTGGCAACGAGCTTGTGAGCGGCGGGAATGGGACGATCAACACTGCAGTAGTGGCGGCGCAGGCTACATCTCCGCAAAATGTCCAAGCAGTGTCCGATAGCGGGACAGACTATATGTATGAAATAATGATGGTTCATCTATCTGAAGTGAAATTTAATGCCAAAAGGGATGTGGCTAAACATACCAATGTTACTCAAATTACGATTGTAGTAAACGGGCACCTTGGGCATTAGAGAGTTTTAGCTGACCGTTTTCGACGGTCCGCTCCCGTATCGGCGGCACGATCAGCGCAACCGGAGCCAATGCTGTTCGCGGCCAAGCGCGCCAGGCATGCGCAATGGCGCTCCCGCTTGCTATCGGAGCGGAGCGGACCGTAAAAAACGGTCAGCTAAAACTCTCCATTGTAATGGGAAGACTGGTGGGGTGCGACAACTGTCACCCCTTCGCGCAGCTTTTGCCGTGGCTCTACCCTTGTGCGTAAAGCCGAGTCTGGGATTACAAAAATAATAATTGTGGCATTCACATGATAATAAAAATGCCTTACAATTGCTTAGTTTTTCAATTCGATATTTTCAATGCCACCGCACGGTATCCATGCATACAGCCTAAGAAATTAAGAATGGTTTGTAAAAACATTGTGCATTTCATATCTTGTGATACTCTGGTAGAAAAAACTTTATTGAAAGGCTGTTTCAGTGTTATGTACATTCAAAATTGATTAAAAAGTGCACTCCCCCCCCCCTTTCCGAGTTGCAAAAAAATTGATTTTTTAGGCTCCTACGGTGACATAAAAATGTTCTGCTCCAAATGAAGATTCTTCTGCTCCAAAATCAAGATTTCGCTGCTCCAAAAACTGCTCCCTAATCTGTGTCCCAGCTGCGCTGTGTCCTGTCCACTTCTCGTCCTCGTCTACTTGCGCTGTTCAAAAGAATGCTCCCAAATCTAATTCTGCTGTGTCACCCCAGCAGGAGTCATGTTCCATGTAGGGCATATCATGCCAATGTAAACCACCACTAACCGAAGTGCATGATAACCTGCTTTGTCTGCCAACTAGCTTGGCCAGCGCGTAGTGGTCAATGCCTTTTTTTCAAAGAAAGCTTTATCATGCTTCCGAATAATTAGGAAGGCAGGAAAACGATCCTTTCGATGTCCTACGTAAAAAAGAAAAGGAGGAACAGTGCAGGTAAAAAAAATTGACCGTGTATCTGCTGCTTTAGTTGCAAATGTCGACAAAAGATGATAGTTTTTGTCGATGCATACCAAGTAAATGCCTCGCTTCGCTTTCCCACTCACCTTTCTCATGCTGTTTTTCTTCCAGTGCACTCCTCCCCAGTTAAACATGCTAAAGGTTTGCTCAAGGCAATTTAAATTTACCGATTCCACTGCTCCAGGCCGGATGCCTTGATGCCAGTGTTGCCGTACGGTGGAGACGCACGTGAATCAATGCGCCCTGCTTCAACGTTTATAAAACCATGTTTTCCTACTCCATGTGCGTTCCAAACAGATCGTGGAACCTATCTAATGGAATCTTTCGTAACTGTTGCCCCTTGATTTCTTCAAATGCCGCCAGAAGCTATAGTGGCGCAGGCGACAGCAGGCGACGGTGTGAATTTTTTTTCTGTAGTGGATGGGGTATTTCATTTCATAAAAACCAAGCATCTCTGAATTTTTTTTTATAAAGGAACACTGCAAATATCACTTATGTATTCATTTTCTGCCTTATATTTGTGTAATGTCTTCTTCTTGTTCAACGATGTTGACAAGTATGAACATTGACACCGGACTTAAACATTTAGATTTGGCTGCGGGTATATGACTAATGTGCAGATTTTGTTTCACTTTGGCTGGGTGGCTGAATTGAGTCACAGACAGACATACAGACAGGCCAAAATTTCTGCGTTTAAGTAGCCCAAGAAAGACTATCTTCTTTAAAAAGGTCAGCTTTGTATGTCACTTGATTAGAAAACAGGGGACTATGTCAGCTGTCTTATCTAGACGGTGTTGATCAATGCAGCTTGTGCGGGACCACGTTGTCAGGATGCGAAAAGAGAAGCATCAGGGCAGAGTTTGCCCAGTGCCAAGGCGGTATCAGGCGCTCCCCAAAAGCACCTTGCTGTTGCCATTTCGCCTCATATCACCTGTGCATTGCGGGAAAGCCTGTCACCCCTTGTGGAGAAATCTGGTGCCTGTTTGCGGGGGTCAGTCGTAAGGGCTCAAAGTAAAATTCATCCTGTGCCCAACTGGTTTGCACTCATTGAAAATAATATATTTCAAATGTGTTTTATTGGGGCGTTTCTTGTCTTAAACTAGCCCTAATGTAATGTGTCCCGAGTGTTTTTAAACAGCTGCCCAGTTGCGTTTTCGAACTATGAAAATTTTTGAATAGTGCTAGAGTCAAACACGGATATATCGAATTCCAAAAGGATCATGAAATAGTTTGATATATCAAATATTTTCAATATAAAATACACCTGTCTGGAGATTATCTGACAACTCTGCACATCACTGAGAGCTTTCCGAGATTGTGACAAACGGTAGCTTACCGATTTGTTCCTCACCGTACAGAAAATTGGTACCACAGTGCAACGACCACCACACTTTATTTAAAATGGAGAAAAGTCTGAGATTTGCTGGCTTCTTCTGCATCGTAAGGTTCACCAGTATGTCTTCCAGCTTACTAACGCCATTTAACTGAAAAAATTTGGCTTTTTACACTTCGCCACTACAGTGGTGGATCTGAACACTGACGCAAGCTCGGCTGCAGTAGGCGGTTGGGAACGTGGTCAGGGCCATTAGTAGGGTCTGCTTCTTCGGCATTGGTGATGTCCGCCACAGCCTGCACTATATTGTCAGCACTTACGAACTCGTATGCCGCTGTGTCATTCGGAATGGCGCATGGGAATGCTGACAGTTTTCTAAATTCACTCTCGAGGCACCCAGCGCCGTCCTCGTCGGTATTAAAACACGTCCCGTCTGGTGCCACGCAACAGAGCTACTTTGCACACAACACACACCAGAATGGCCGGGCCGTGGCCGTGCTGCCTCCGCCTTTATGTCAGGTTTGATGCGCAGTATCGCGCTGAAAAATGCTGCGATAAATTTTGAATACCTCTGCAGTCAACATCTTTTCACCGGCTTGTACCTGTCGAGTAATGTCCGCTTTCGTCGCTAAATCCAGGTTCTTCTGTTTCTCCGTGACCGTGGCTCTGAAATGCATTGCCGTGGACGAAACAAACATGCACAACATTGACCCCAACATTGGTCCCCCTGCGTGAGCCACCACTGATAACCGCTCAAGCACACAGAAAAAATGCCATAAACCGAGTGTTTCTGGGCAGTTTGTCCTCCTCCTTCACTGCTTTTTGCACACAGTCACTCCCCATGTTCTGGCTCCCATGCGGCTGCCCCCATGCTAGCGTGCGAGCAGGTGTTGAAGGCCATCGAAGCAATGCAACACTGCCTCCTCCTTGCCGAGCGCGGCAGTGCCCGTGATAAGTCATCATCATCATCATCACATCCACCCCATCAGTAGAATTGATTAATTGTAGGGCTTAATGTGCTGACGCAATGCAGGCGATGAGGCACGCCGTAGTGGGGGGCTCCGGATTAATTTTGTCCACCTGGGGATTTTTAACGTGCGCCGAAATCCCGTACACACGGGCGTTTTTGCTTTATGCCTCCATTAGAAAAGTGGCCGCCGTGGCCGGGAATCAAACCCACGTCCTTGTGCTCAGCAACACACCCCATCAGTAGAAGCACACTTGCAGGGGCACTTGCAGCGCTGTGTTCACTATATCGAATGTGCTCGTGATCGGGATTTAAATACACGCATACAACAGCGCTATACTTTTGCATGGAATTTCTAAGGGGATGTTCAGACTGTTCGATATAGACAAAAATTTGATATGTCCGTGTTCGATATATCTGTGTTCGACTGCATTCAATTTGAAGCCGGATTGAATATTGTGTTATTCAGGTTGATATTCAGAAGTTTTAAATATTCCCACAACCTAGTTGTGTCCATGGCAAATCGAAAGGGGGAAAGTGCAGGCTCCAAAGCTCCTGTGCACTGGAAAATTTGTCAGCATTTTTTTATCCGTGTTGTGTAGTAATCAGATTCACAGCCGTGCTTGCACGTGGAACCAGCCAGTTTAGTGGTGACATCGAAGGGGCTGAACTGCAATTACTGAAAAGGGCAGAGGTGCGAAGCAGCGATTCATTCTGGACTCCCCAAGCATAACTGCTTAAAGGGCAGGGCTGGAAGGGCTGACATTTTTGCTAGTCTTCTGCAGCAGGCATCCTCTGGTGTAGATGCAAGGAATTAAGGTTCAGTTCAAGTTAACTGCTCTGGCTTGGAGCGAAAATTTGCGAGTGCATACGTTGCGACGTGTTGTTCTTTTCATCATCTTTGTCATCCAGAACTGAGAGAGAGGATGGGTGGCCTTTGTGGGAGTGCACTGTGAGAGGGTGGGCCGCAAGAATGGGTCCAAGGCGGATGCGCCCTTTGCGCAGATGAGGAGCTGTTGGTGCACAAGCGGCGCAAGCTGAGCCAGCAGCAGCCCTCTCCCCGCGACGAGTCCCTGGGCCTGAGCGCCATGATGGGCAGCCCCGCCAGTGGAGGCAGCGTTGTGGCTCCTCCCCTGTTCGTGGCCCAGCAGCAGCAGGAGCAGCAGCCCCTGCCGCCGTACAGCACGGAGCCTTACCCAGGTGACCAGGGTGGGCAGGACACCAAGCGGTACCTGGCTGGGCTGGCGTACCCGAGCAGCCAGCAGCCGGGCTATGACCAGCACGTTGTTGACTGCGCCACCACCATGCTCAGGCTCAACGACCGGAGGTGACCCGCTGGCGCACGCTAGCGGGAGAGGGTTGTGCTACACAAACCGGGGGGCTGGGGCTGTTGGGACTGGCGGTGTGCTGCTGTGCAGTTCGGTCTGCACACCGCAATCGTTGGGCCCCGAGAGCTAGTCGCTGCTGCTGTCGCACCTCACCGTCTGTCAGCCAGGAACTCTGGAAAAGTCGAGAGAGCCGGGGGACAGTGCTGAGCTGGGCCACGATGGGGTGCTTTGAGAGTCACGGGGAAGGTGTGGCCTGCACTCTCTCTTGTCTGGCCCTCTTGACGAGTTCACACATTGCGGCTGAGTGCTGAACAGCTGTGGTGTGCAGTGTTGTGCGAGGTCATTGTTCGTGCTCTAGGTCTACGTCTCCGTTCTCGTTGTGGCATGAATGGCCCTTGTTCACCCTCCCTTTGCTGGGATCAAAGGCAGGATTTTGAGGTACACACGTTTGTTCACCCTAGCACGCTCAAACTGGCCACTGAAGCTGAGGTTTCACACGTGGTTCCCACAAAGACCTCCGTGTCCTGCCCTCAAAATTGGAACTGCTTTGCTGCATGTGCCTTCTTGCGAGTTCTCGGCTGTGGAAGCTTTCGCATCGAGGAAAGAACAACGGGATGAAGGATGGCTAATCTGGCACAGCGCCTTTAGCCAAGTGTTTGCACGCACCTCTGTCCGCTACCCCAAGGCGTTTCCTTGATTGCATGCCTCATTGTGTGCCAGTCTGGTGGAATCGCTGATCAGTTGGTGAATCCTGGTTTGCTGTTTAGAGCGTCTGCCTCCCTTTGTTGCACTCCATAACTGCATAAGCAGGCACCTTTACTCCACTTTTTTATGCTCAATAGGGGGTGTCCTTCTCCACTTGGCAGTGTCATTATCTGCCGTAAGATCCGAATCCGCGTCATGGCGTGGAGGCAGTCTAGCAGTTTGTGTCGGTCACAAGTCATTGCTCTTGTCGAGGTCTACACAGAACTTGTATGATACGGCCATCCAAGTGCATTCGAAGGAAGGAAAAAAAATAAATAAATAAACGCTGTAGCTTTGATTCATCTAAGGACTTTGGCTCCAGCCATATTTGCAGTGTTGGCCATGCTCTCAGAACTGCCACTTGCCACCTGCACTGCATCAATTGGGTTCTGGTCAAATTAAAAGTACTGTGAAGGGCTGAAAAAGGTCTGATTGATTTCGTAAATTGTTAAGGCAGGATTCAAATTGCAAGGCAAAGTTTGTTCCACGAAATCCAGCTTGGCAGGTTGTAAGCCATGAGAAGCAGGGGTCATTAATTAACAGGACTTGCTAGTGGCCACAAGTACCCCCGTTGTCGATCTCCACCATGTTTCACGTGTGTTCCCCACACTGTCGAGCTGTGGCCGTTTGTTATTTATTGCTTGTGTTTTTTTCTGAAGCCTTTGTGATGGTGAGCTGGGGAAGGCTAGACAACCAGAAAACTATTTATAGCTAGTTGTATATGAAGGGACATGGCAAAATGCTTTTGCTGGTCCATTTTTTGATAGATTTTAATGGGCTGCTTGGCAGGTGTTTCCCTCACCCAACCTGTAATTGTAGGCCCGTCACTTTTGTGGCTGTCATGTGTTCCTACACTTGACAGCCCTTACTTCAGCTTCATTTGGCAATGTGATAATGATGTCAGGCCAGCATCAAATATGCAGTGCTGTATATGGGCAGCTATCTGTGCACGGGATGAATTTGACTCTTAGCAGGTATGCATGAAAGCACTTCATCCAGATAGACTTTTTTTTATTTTTCTGAAGATTATCAAGGGCAGTGAGTTTGCCTAGAATTTCTTATTGTCAATGTGTGTGCATGCATGTCTTTTTTGTTTTAAAAACTTGTGAAGGGGGTTTTTGTTTGTGAGTATGTTTGGAGTTCATAAGAGAGCAGTTTAGATGTGGACGTAAAACTGACAAGGGTCGGTACGCTATGTGATGTCCTTCGCGAGGCTTTGCTCACGTCTCATTGCAGGGTTTTTACGTTGGGTGAATGACCTTCCAAAAGAAAGCCGCGCAGGGCAGTGGTATTTTCCTCCCTTTGTTTTTCCCTCTCCTCGTATAGGTACTTCTTTGTAGGAGAAACTGTAGGCAGGGGGCCAACAGGCAGTCAAAGTTCCTCATCAAGTGCATGCTTATTTCAGTTGCTGCACTGAGATTGGAGGTGTGCATGTAAAGTTCTTTAGCGCTCCGAACCATTCCACTCTGGAAAAATCTGCGCACACCCAAGGAAAAGAAGCAGTAGGGCTGGCGTCCTCTTCCGACCTGCTAGGGATTTCCAGTCTCATGGATGCGGCTCCGGGAGGGCCGAAACTTGTAATGCTACGCATTTTTTGGGGAAAGTTGGTATGGGCATTCTGTCGCTTCCCATCCTATTCCCTTGGCAAGAGATCCCTGCTGCGAGTGGAAGCGCAGAGTTGTGACCCCTAACACTTCCTCTACAAGGCGTCTCGCCATGGAGCCCCGTCTGTTGTATGATGTTTCCACCATCCGTGTAGCTTCTTTCAGGCAAAGTAGTGCACATCGTGAATGCACACCCTGGGTTGCTAGTGTGATGGATGCCACGGCATTCAGCTGCATGGAGCTTTGCACCAGACCTCCCGGGTTTAGGGCAAAGGTCAGTGCCAATTTTGGGGCTTCCAGCGAAGGTGCAAGTACTGCCACTCGCTCGCAGCTGCTTCTCTCTCTCTCGCTCTTTTTGTAGCAGAGGACGAATGTGGACAGCCCTAAATGGCTTATCTTGCGAGGTTGACAGGTGTATTTGTTTTTTGCTAGCCCAGTGGTGGCAGTGAAGCTTTGACTTATTTTAATGGCAAGGAAAAGAATATGCACATTTTTCGTGTTGCCACCTGCAGAATTGTGTCATGATCGAAGTTTGTAAGCTGTATTTAGGTACATTCCCTGCTTGCTAAAAGCAGTGCCAGCGAAATGCATTTACTTGGTGTTTAAGTTGAGTGGCATACATTCTTGGGGGTTTTTTTGTTGTTGTTAGTGTGGTTTACTTGGCTACCGTCGTGCACGGCGTAAAATCGCTGCATGGCATTCTGGAATGAGAAATAAGTTGTCTCAGTTTTATTAGGAGCGAGGCAAGCTTAGTAATGGGGTGATACGCAGTGAGGTTTTGCGGGCACGGTGTTCCCCAGGCTTCAACGTGTGAGCAAGAGCAACACCTTGGCACTGCGCTGCATGTTTTTTTTTATCATTATTATTTGTGGTTATCTTTATTTATTTATTTCTCTTAACACGGGAATCGGCATCACACGACCCCTGCACAACTCCAGCTGGGTCGAACAAAGTTGCAGATGTGCGGGGTCTACACAGAAAACGTGGAACTGAGCATGGAATGTGGAACTCTGACACCGAGGAGGCAAAAAATGCTCGAGGCTGCAACTTGTGTGTCCTGTTGGCGCTCGTAAAATGGGCCGTATGTACGCAATCAGAATGTGTCGGCCCGTTTAGCCTTCTAGGCGACTGTGGCATGGTTGGATGGTGCGTAGCTGCGGCCATTTTCTTTTCCATCATCATTTACCTGTTTTCCAGGTCACGTATATGTTATGCCATTGTTGTTGTTTTTTTCGATGGCACTTGTATGGTATTTTTGTGCGCTCCTGTACATGTCAATCCATTTCTCTCTCCTTGTTGCGTGCATGCGCGTGTGGGAGGACCATAGTTTACATTCAGGTGTTTTGTTGGGGGGTGCATGTTCTGACCAGTTAGGTGTGCTTCACCCTAATGACGCGTACTGAGTGGACAAATGAATGTTTCACGCATTGCTTGTTGTCATTCTTCCATTATCATTTTGCAGCACTGTGGCGAGCTCAGTTTAACAGAGAGCCACGAAAGGGGAAGAGATTGGACCGAGCTATTGCGACGGGTGAAAACATATTTTAAAGGGAACCCAGGTACTGTTCAAACACCGTGCACCAAATGGGATCGATCCCCAAGTTTTGTCCATCTATGCGTTTATTCATCTGTCCATTTGTTGGCGCATTCCACTCTTTGGCACATTTCACTCGTAGGTGCATTCATCTGCTCAGACCTGCATGTATGACAGCGTAGGCAAATAATAATCCCTTTGTGTCATCCCACTTTCACATTTAAAAAAGAAGAAGAAGAGCTCACTGTAAAAGCTCAAATAGTGTTAAATAGTAGGTATAATTTCGTTTGTAATCCATCCCCCCAATGACAGCAGGCAGTTGGCTCCAGCTATTGCAGTGTGGTTCTGTATCATGCACTGTAACTCTTAGTTTGCAGGTGCCTAAAAATCAATGCAAAGATTAAGAAAATTGGCAGACTCGCCGACTTGTGTAAAATGCACCTTATGCCAACCTGCAGAATTTTGAAAGCCTTGAAGCTAAAATGGGATTTCGTGCAGTTTTAGTCACAACACAGCTCCACACTGTTGCACACATCTTCACCATGAGGTCCTCTCTGGGGTTTTTCTTATATCAATGTCATTTTCCTTTTTATATTTCCCTAGGGGAATTTTTGTTTTAATTTTATGTTTGTCAGCGTTTCTCATTGCTTGATGTCTTTCCATGTCAAACATTTGCTGTACGGTGTGGTTATCCATGACGAAAATAAAGCAGGCTATTATCAGTAGTACAGAGCTCGTGCAAACTGGTCGAGCATAGGTCGAGGATGATCAGTGAGTGCGCCCTGCGTTGTTGGGTACATGTGGCAGTATTAACTGGAAACTTAGAAGTGAAGTTGCCTTTGTTGCTGTCCTGCAGAGCCCAAACTTGTCTGTTGATTCCTTTTTTCGTACGATAGGAAAGCTGATTTCAGAAAACAGTACTGCCAGTAGTTTGTAGGGTTTTTCTTTTTCTCTCCCCCTCTGTCCTTGCTTTCATTGGCCACATTTTTTTACCTCAAAACAAGCTGTGTGCGAGGAAAAGAAGAAAAAGAATTTGTAATTTTGAGGAGCAATGTTGGGGGCTGGTGCATTATGCGAGTAATTACAGCTAAACTTGTTTCTGTCTCACCACAACTTGTGGCGGAATATTCACAGTTCCTTAGTCCACCAGCACACCATTTGTGACCGGTGTCGTGTCGCACGGTAGGAAATTGTTCGGTCTCCGCTGTCCATGGCAGCCTCTGGTTCTTGAAAAAGGAGCCTCCCGGGCTGTTGGGTTCTCCATTTTACACGTACTGCTGTAACGCCACTAATTACAAGCCTTGCATGGTTGTTCGTCTCTATATTTCACATTCCGAGTGGTTGCATGGTTCTGACTGCTCGGCAGCCTGACCAAGGCAGTATTTTACAGCTGTCCTATATCTGTTGCTTGTGTTTACCTGGGCAACAGTCGGATATTCATATCAGGATCT
Source organism: Haemaphysalis longicornis (assembly GCF_048455015.1). Classification (NCBI taxonomy): domain Eukaryota; kingdom Metazoa; phylum Arthropoda; class Arachnida; order Ixodida; family Ixodidae; genus Haemaphysalis; species Haemaphysalis longicornis. Next base: position 74,169,110 of record NW_027526203.1, read on the forward strand.
TGGCCATAGGCTGAAAAGTGTTTAGAGCTCGAGCATGGCAAGAAAAAAGGGATCTCAAACATATATGAATATAAATTGTGGCAAAAATCAGGTAGTGTGAAAACAGATGAACATGCACCTTTAAAAAAACAGGGTTATATTTTGTTTTACTTTGTACCGAGAGTTCAGGTGCAGGAGGGCTCACTTACGCTGACAAGAGCAAATGAAGGTCACCTTTTTAAGGTTCTTGGTGTCGTGCAATATTTGTGTGCCCTTTTTTATTTCTTTCTCTCTCTCATCTGTGCTTTGTGTGCTGCCTTTGTTGCGTTCATGCAGTATCATTTTGTGACAGAACCAGGTTACTGTAACGGAGACAATGTGCCTGTGTCAGGAAATGTGCCTGTGTCAGTCCAGCTGGTGCACTGTTGGGGTTCAGTGTAAAGGGCCTTAGCTCTAATCCACCTGTGGTTCAAACTTTCTGGAAGCTTAAATTGCCAGAATCCAATCACCATTTTGTGACACCCAGAGTGATTTCCAGGTCATGTGGGCCGCTTGTTGAACACATGCTTGGTCTTAAGTGACCTGTCTTGGCTTGGCTGAGTTGCGTGTCATTCAGTCTGTGTGCGCCGTACCTGGCGTGGCATACGAAGTGCTAGTTTCGTGCCTTTCTCATCTGGTTCAACATCCGCTCTGAACAGCTATGAAACCTGTGTCTGTCTTGATGTGTGCACCAGCATACCTGTGGCTGAATCGTATCCAAATCACAGTATTTATGGCCTGATATGTGAAACCCTTCCTGTCCCTTTTTGTGAGCAAGTGGTGCAGTGAACTGGGATGCCAGTTTATTTCAAACAACCTTGAATGCTAAATCGTGCAGTGAACTGGCATGCCAGTTTGTTTCAAACAACCTTGAATGCTAAATCTGTGCCTGTGCTAGAACTTGGCTCTTGTTGAAAATAAATCGTCTGACATTTTTCAGCAAGTTGCTTTTGGTAGAAATTCTTCTTCTTTTTGGCACCAAATGTGCCAGCAAATGTTCCTAACGTAATTTTTTTTATATAATTTTTTGGAATGCTGGCAACGTTGTTGCAAACAATAACTGTGCTTGTGCAAAAAAAGAGGGGGGGGGGGGTGAAGTGGGGCTGGTACCTAATTTAGTGCTAACGCTGCATAGCTAGAAGAGTGTGATGCCTGAAGCCAGAAGTTGATTGCTGTGCTACTTTCTTCATAGATGTCAAGGTAGTAAGTCATGCAGCCGAACCCTCCCCCCGTTATTTAACTTCACCTTTGGGCACCTCAACTGTAAGATGAAAGATGATCAGGGCAGCATTGTCACATTGAGCTTCTTCATGACCTGTATTAGCTTCCCTGTTTAGGGGTCAATAGTGGGGTGCCTGGACAGCTTTAGCCACCACTTCACAATCTGAGCCAGCCGTACGGAGTGCAATTTTTCTGTGTTGTGACACGCCAGTTTGGCGCTTCGGTGTTTGTCGCCTGATCGCTTGCGAGCAACACGCCTTGTACTGATTCGATTAGCTTGGCTGTAGAGTCACATCGTGAGATAGAAGTAAGGTTGGCCCAGGGAGCCTCGTTTACAAACTATCGTGCAGAGTGATCGCACTGCCAGGCCTGCTTAATTATCTTCCCAAGCACACACTCTAATTCTCGCATGCAATGGCCTGCTACTTTGATGGCAACATTCCATTCCCCTGCAGGGACAGCCTTCATGGGGGAAAAACTGACCTAAAAGATATTTAGCCGCTGTTAATAATAATAAAAAAAAGGGGGGGGGGGGCAGATTTGATGTAAGAAAGCATTGTTTTTTGCATTAATTTAAAAAAAAGATTGCAGGACTCAGCCTTTAAGTTTTTCAATTGCTAGGGCCTAAATGAGGCTGTTAGGGCCAGAAACAGAGGCTCTACCTCCAGGCCTGAAAGCTCAACAGCAAGTGTCTTTCAGTGGCTGCTCAAGAGAACATCAGGGAGCGAACCAATGGATGGGGCTAGGTGTAGACGGGAAGTGCCCATTTTGCGGGGAACAGGATGTTGCATCCCAGTGCACTTCAGGGCAGTGCCACTTGGGTTTCCGCTCTAAAGCTGTGGTTGTCGTACACAGGTGGCTGTGAATCGCTAGGCTTGTGAGTTTGTTACGACTTATCGTAAAACAGCACAAGCACACACAGAGGGAAGAAAGGAAGACGCACGAGCGCTGACTATCAACTGCGTTTTTTAATCAAGGAACACGTGTGTATTTTATTGAAGCACGTGACACGCTGCGCACCGTGAACAAATGAGCGAAGCAACAGCCGGTAATATTCAGTGCTTGTGTGTCTTCCTTTCTGCCCTCTGTGTGTGTTTGCGCTGTTTTAGCGATATGAAGTTGCACCAACTTGCCCAATTCACTGCATTATCGTTACGACTTCCGTGCTGTCCTTTTGCATTGCTGAACGCTCCGACTGGATTAGAAGCCAACCTTTTTTCATTTTGTGTGAGAACTTTTCTCTCTAGCTCAGAGTTTGGAACGGCAGTTATTGAAGGCTTACAAAAGCTGATGGCCTGCTCTACACATCGCCAGCTGAGAAACACTGCAAAAGGCCCAGGGCTGTTCACTTAAAGTTTAGTGTTGACAAACCTTATCCAAAATGTTCATGCCAGAATTTATATTTTAGTCAAATGCATTGGCATGCCTATTCCCCCCCTCCTTTTTCCCGGCTGATGCCACTTGTACACGCAAAGGTAGTAACAGCTTAATGTCAATGTGTCATCACCACCACCACCAGCCTATCTACGCCCACTGCAGGGCAAAGGCCTCTCCCATTATCCTCCAATTACCTCGGTCCTGTGCTAACTAAAAAAAAATGTCAATATGTAACCAGTTGCTAAACAGCATGCAGTGACCACACTTGGAATCCGAACCTGCATCACTCTATGCTGCATATCAAGTGAAACGCATAGTGCAAGTGACCATTCCGAAATTGCCTGTTCTGTTGTGGGTGCCACCAACCAACTCGTGCAGGCATAGCTGGGCTCCATCAGACCAGCCGTGCACCCGCTGAGAAAGGTTTTTGTGGGTGCTACTGGAGTGCTTTCCTAAATGCAGTTCTGCTCATGTGACCATCGAGCCTTTTGTGTGCCACTCTTCCCTCATTTTCCAGCCATTTCCATGGACCAAGATTAGGGTGTTGTCAAAGATAGATGAAATAAAGGCCCCTCGCCCGCACTTTCCCTTTCTTTCTCTGGCATTTCAGAGGGTCACCTTTTGGCTGTAAATAAATGTGCGGATAACACATCTCGCAGTCTGGTTGTTGAGTCTGCTCTCAAAAAAAACACCAAGCAGCTTCACCTTTTGTGGCTCACAGCCCTTCATTGGCAGCCAGAGGTTGCCTATACTATCACCATCATATGCTGTCTGCTTGTGTGCGGAAAGTGTTGTGCGCTTCGCCAAAACGCACTAGTGCAGGTCTATTGTTTATGGGTTTAAGCGTCCAAAAACACCTTCCTTTGTGCCAAGGTGCTGCTCTTGCTCACACCGTTATGCTGCAGTGAATGTCCTCCAAAGGATTTACGGGGTCGAAGCAGTAAAGCTCCACCCGCTGGTTTGCCCTTTACGGCTTCACGGACCTCCAAAAATGCGATTTCATTCTGGGCTTTAAATAAGGATGCACGAGGTGTGTGCCGCGTGCACAACTTTGTAGCGCTTTGTCTATTTTCAGCCATGAAATCTCAAGAAGCCCTTCCTTTTTATTTTCCCTCTGCTTGGAAGCACAAGCTTTCCAAGCTTTTGTGATGCTATGTATTTGGAGAGCGAAGCGAAGTGGTAGAGCTTTATCTCCAAACCCCCTTTCCCCGTTGCTTGCCAAATGCTGTTTGACAGGCCTATTAAGTACTATAGGGATAGAAAAGGCAGGGGTGCCTGTCTTGGTTTGTTGCGCAATACAATCAGCAGTAATAGCTGATAAAGTTTATAAAAAAAGAAACTGAAAGTTTTCAAGGACACTTGAACACTTCTTACAAATTTTGGATGTGAAGACATTAATGCCCAATTGAAAGTGTCCACAGTGGTCCTTTGGGTGGGTATGTTCACGTCACAGCCTATGTGCATTGCTGAATTGACTGTAAGGCTCTGGTGGCAGTTGTTCATTGGCATTGCCCAGTCCTCTTGAGTGGATATGTGAGCATTGTGGGTGGGTATACCGTTCGCTTTGCAGCCAAATGAGAATTTGCAAAATGTCTGTGAGCCCTTGGCAGCTGCATCATCCCTGGTCAGTGCACCTGAGTGGGTTGGATTGTCAGGCCTGTATTCAGCCTTAACGTGTTGGTTACCCCAACATTGAGCCAAACGGCGTGCCAAGCAACGGCAAACCTGTACGTCGAGCCGCGTGTACCGGTTGTCGATGTTTTTGGAGCCTCAACACATTCACTAGGCCCACCCTGAGTCAGCTAATGCCAGGGAGCCGTAGTTGTGTTGGGCAACGGGTGCATGACCCACATTCCGATGCCCTGGTTTCAGTTCCCACCCATTTTTTAATTTTCGTAACCTTTCTTCAACTCAATTACTTTTATCCTTTTTGTACTGTCGGCCATTTTAGGAGCTGCTTTGTTGCTACACACGCCGATGCAGGATGGCAGCTTTCTTTTTCAGTGCACTATTTCAACATTTTTTGCATAAAACAACAGTTCTACGAAGAGACATAGTGTGTGCAAATCCATTAATTGTTGCACACTCGTTTACTCAAAAGTGCCAGAAACTAGCCAACCCTAGCTCACCCTTGGTGCAGCTTTGGTTGTGTTCTATGTTCGCACAAGTGACCCAAGTTTAGCAGAAGCAAGTAGAAGGGAGATCATAGCAGGCAGGCCAAATGCGTACACACGAACACGAACAGGGCACTCCAGAGGCATGGTCCCTTGGGAGTGCCTACAAGCGTGGAGTCTTCCTGCGCTGTCATTTGTAGTGTAATGGCGAAAGGATGGTGCCGTGGCTGCTAGAATGGGTGTGTCTTCATCATCAGGTTGATCCTTTCAGTTACGGGTCTACCATCAAATTTCCTTGGTGTTGGGTACATTTTGGTGCCGCTTTCACTCGTTTGATTTCTTTGGTAGAAAGATGGCACCATTTTTTTTAATAAAAAATGTTCGTACCACTTACTAAAATTGTTGTCTCTTAAGAAAAGCTTTTTTACTGTTGCACATTTAATGGCTATGTAGGGAGTCTCTTACGTGTGGCACAAGGTGTGATTTGGGCAGTGCTTGGTAGAATGTCGTCATGCTTTGCAACATTCACACAACTATCAATGTGTGAATATCACTTGTGAGCGAAGCGTGTCCAGAACCTACCGTGAAAACCCCCATTGGAACCTTCCGTTGGGAGAGGTGGCTTAACGACACATTCACTCAGGTGGATTGGCCTGTGTCGATGACAGCAGCTGCCAGAAGCTCAGGGTTGAGTTATCACTTTTTATGTGGCTGCAGACGTCGCTATGCAGCAGCCTAGAGTCCCCATAGGGCATGCTGTGGCCTGTCGTAGCCTAATGCTGCAATTCAAGGTCTAACATTATCAACTGGTACCCGCAGCTTGGCGTACAAGGAGCTGTCATTGGGCCCAACACTAAGGTCACCCTTGACCAATGCCTCTTTGCCTGCGACGTCAACGTACCCATCCACGATTCACATGTGCCCACTCGTGGTGATGACAGCTCTGCTGTGATGGGCTCGTGGCTGATTCACCAGTGCCCATTGGCAGCGACATCAACACACCCACCTACACGTAGGCATTCTTGTGACATAAAAGTGAGCCTAAGTACCCCCATAACTTTTCGCATCAGAAGTTGTAATGCAGTCCTTCTCCCACCGTCTCATGGCATCAACATGAGCAGACAATCTTTCCAACTGTGCATTCTACTCAACACTTTCCTGAAAAGCAGTGATATTGGGTAGTCTGGCAAACAATTTCTTCCTGGTCGCAAAAAATGCACCACATGTAAGTGTATGGTATCAAATTGTAGAATAATAAATTTACTTTGCAGTGGTGATTGTTTGAAACGGAAATTTTTTATTTGAAAAGAAAAAGAGAAAAAAGGCTGTGCAGAAGAGTTTTAGGACAAACACAAAAAAAATGAGCAAAAACATCGGTGCTGCTCCACAGAGAAAAAATATTTGAAAAATGTAAGATACTATACATTTTGTGCAGTGCGAAACTCTGGCAAATATCAAACACCTGACTGTGAAATTTCATGACTTACAAAAAAAGTGTTAGCACTACGTAGTGGGTTTCGGGCCACTGTGCAAAGCAGTTCCTCAAAACATAGGTTGGCCACACATGCATTGCAGAAAACATTGGTTTTCTGCTCCACTCTTTTTTGTTTAGCACAATTCACAGTTTCTACACTTCTGCTTTTGGCCGTGTCTAGAGTGCCGTCCTACGGTATTATAAGCACTCCACTATATCGACGTCCACTGGCGTTTTGGAACAAAATTGCCACTTCTGGCACTACATCGCTCCAGATAATGTAAATCTAGGCCACCTAACCTAAACATAACATAATATGACCTAATGCACACAATGAAAATATTTAAAACACCGAAACTAACCTAAGCAATAAAAATTATAGTTCAATTTAAAGATTAAAAAAAAAACAACCGAGGCAAGAGCAGGGTTCGAACCACTGTCCTGTGGTTTGAACCCTAAGAAGCTAAGTCAGATCCACTACACTACGTTGACAGACGCTTTTGCCAGTGCTAGCCTAGTCTTAAATATTCGAATGTCGTCGCACGGCACTCCAACCATGCCTGCAGCGATCAGCTACAGTGCCGCCGGACGGCACTGTAGACACTGCGTTTGCATTCTTTTGGGCTTATGTTGAACAGGGGTATCAGGTTCTGGGCCAGTTTGGCGCACTGTTGCTTTTGGTGCTGAAATCCAGTGACAAAAAGTTGTCCTCAGAGTCAGTGCTGCTAATGTCATCCAAAAAGTCGCTTGTAGAATTTTCCAAGTCTGTAAAAATGCGGCATTTTCTCGCGTGATGTCAACGCCGTCTCGGTATCATCCGAGCGCCCGTCACGCAACAGCGGCGGGGCTTTAAAAAATCACGGCACGCAGAAAAATAAAATAAAAATTAAGGAGCATATAAGGGCTTTTACTACTCAGTAGATGGCGCCAGCTCTCAGAGTGTACTCTGAAAGCTCCAAATTTTATAATAGGACAATGTCAAAATTTGAACTTGAAAGCGTCGATAGTATATAATCGATTCGAATAGTCGTGGGCAGGAAGGGGTTAAGGTCGAGCCCAAAAGATTATGTTGGCTGCCTTGCAAAGGGATGAAGCTGCGCCCACAAACTGTCATGACACGCAGTCGTGCCGCAATATTATAATTTGCGAGAAGCTAATACGAGCGGGTCCTTCTGATGCAGTACCAGGGATTTCAAGCATTAAAACATCCACCAAAAATTTGAAAGGGTTCTGCAGTTTTGTTTAGCATCTTAAATGCATTTTTTACTGCATCCACTGGAACAAAACCTTTACTTGCTTCATAATCGCTTCGAAAACAGCAACTAGCATTTGCACCTACCTAAAAATACTCTTCCTTCGTTCTTGTGTTGTTTGAGTTCTGGCAATCCTTGTTGTCCAGTGTGTCATTTGCAGACAATATCGCTGCTACTGGCAGTCTTCCTTTCGTTTGCTGCAGCAAAAGGGTTTGGTACCGACTTTCAAGAATTGCACAATAAAAACAAAGTGGAGGTTTCAAGACAAAAGTTGGAAGACAAAATTTGAAGACAAAAGCCGCAAGGAAGGGAAGAAAGCTTTCACAACACCTTCAAGCAGTGGCATGGAGAAGTCTGAGAAAGAGAAATGGATTATAACTTCACGCCTTGTCTACAGGTCACACTGGTCACTAGTCTACAGGTCACACGTACTGCTTGGTGAAGACACTGCACATGGGACATATTTCTGCTTTGAGAATTTTTTGTGTGTGGCAGCGGCAATACTATATTAAAATGTACACTTGTATAAGTAACACGTCGTAAATGGAAGTCTGCATCACCTCAGGAGTCAAGGTAATCGTGCTTCTTACGTGACTGCTTGAGTAAGACCCGAAATTAGTTTCCGCTTTATTGTTGAGCTTTTATGGCCTAACATGCCTAACATGTTAACATGCTTCCTAAATGCTCTAAGCTAGAAAAAAATGCTAGTGCCTAACAGGCAAACAGTTGGTGTCAAATAATTTCTTACTGGCAGAAGGTGGAGTGGCTTTTCGTTGGAAGGTTTTGGCAAACCAGATGTGAAAAAGGCTCACTGAATTTATGCTGAGGCATTTTACGCTATACGTGTCAAATTTAAAGACTGGTTTGGCTCAGTGCAGCCGGCAATGTGCCTGCTATGAATTGTCCATTTTGTGCGTGAATTATGAATCCACCTACACTACTAATGGCAGATATCATTAACTCAGCAATGCTGATTCCTTATGACCAAAACATGGAAAAAGCGGCTATCAGTTTTTCGATGCCTGGAACTGGGACTGTGGTTGGTGAAAGGCTGCTAATTCTAAACCTAGCCAACTAGTCAAATACTGAGTGACATAGTGTAGTCATCCTCCTTTTAAATAAGAGCGTGGGCACACGTGTGCTACCATTTTGCCCCTTTTTTCCTACACAGGCTTGGTCAGGCGAAGTGCAAAAAAAAGAAAATAATTGCATTTTTAATTGTGTTTTGGGGCTTTTAATTGAAAAACAAAAGTATGCAAGCATCATATAATCATTAATCTCTAGGCAATCGTATATAGAAGGAACCCGACGTTTCGAAACTGTCTTGGCTCCTTCTTCAGGGAACTTCCAACCAGACAGAATTCTGTCAAATGTTCACCTTCAAATCAATAAACTGTAAAGAACGCTTTAGAGTTTTGTATAGAAATAAATGTGAATAAGACTGGCAATTTCAACACGTGTCTTCCTTTTTTTATTTTTTTTGTTAACACTAGCAGCCATTTTGTAACGTCTGACTAAAGTGGTATTGAAATTCTCAAGGAAACAGAAGTCCCAACTGTGCAAATGCAAAATGCAGGCCTGTGACGTGAGCCCGATGTAGCGCCATTTTCCTTTTTTGATGTAGCCCCAGACTCAGGGCTGTGCAAATAGTTGGTTTTTCTTTTGAAGCAATACAAAGCAAACAATGATTTTGTTCGAATAGTTCCATACCAAAGTGGATGTTTAGCGATTCTCATTAAGAACATTCTCAAGCAGGCAGCCTGTAGAAAAATAGAAGGCTCATTTAAAAGGGTTTCCAAAATTTTTCTACGGCATAAGACAAACACAAGCAAGCTATCCTCCTGTATTAGCTTCACTGGTGGCATTATATTTTGTATGGCGCTAGTTTCATCTCGTGTGGTCACCTCTACCGAGGAAATATGTTTTCTGTTCCGGTTCCTGTTTCATTTCATTTCAAGGTTCTGTGCCATTTCAGCTCTAGAACAAAATAAATAATGGTTCTTCATTAACAGTACATAACGGTTTGTGCTAGCCCGCAAGAAAAATTAAGAATTGAATTTCCACTCCGCTCCGAGTTCCCGCGGCGCTTTGGCAGCACTTGCGTACAAGTGCAGCATGACTTGTGGCTGCTTTCATTGAGTGCGCCGCTGTAATCTGTGTAAGCTGCTGCGATTCTGCCATCCATTGCATTTTCTTTTTCTTCTTTATTATTGTCATGTCTGAATTTTTGTGTTGATTGATGTAAAGCACTCCCTTACAACAATGCCTTAGGATAATGTAGGTATGCCTATAAATAAATAAATGAATGCATAAAAACAAAGTGAACGAGGGAAATAATAAATAAACATATAACTATTTAAATAAATCAAATGATAGGTAAACACAGCTGCGACGTCTGCTTCATAGCCAGCTGCGGGGGACAGTCGCACAAAGAGCTAAGCACTTACTATCGAGACAGACGTACAATGTTCCAGAGAGTTTTAGAAGGTGGTTACAGATGAAGAGAGTAGGGAAGCAGGCTGCAAGCCTGTTGAAGGAAAGATGTAACCAGCTAAACGAAAGGTGATTCTATATGCCAAAGAACTAGCAGCAATCCCCAACCACACTGCCTGGAAGTTGGATCACCATCATCATCATCATCAGCCTACTCATACACTGCAGGACAAAGGCCTCTCCCATTGACCTCCAACCGCTCCTGTCCTGTGCGGCTCGAGTCCATAATTTTTTCCTGAATTTCTTTAGTTCATCTCTCTACCAGGTTAAGGGCCTTCCCCTCTTTCTAGATCTTGGTATCCACAAATGAATGCTGAAATACCTGAACTTTCCACTCGAACCGAAAACCGAAGCAATTTTGTTTTTTAGGTTTAGTTCCGGAACAAAATAATAAATGCCGTTTTGGTTAAGTTTCCGTTCCATCCCAAAATCAGGTTTTTTTTTTTTTTTTTTTTTTTTTTCGTTTCTTGGTTCCGGCTTTTGCTCCATTCCGACACCCTGCCTCAACCGCAAGGGCTTCATAATGCTAATGTAATTAGAGTATAGTACTTATATTCTGGTAAGCTATATGGTTAACACCATTTTGTTGTGAGAAAAAATGCAAACGGCAGTTCAATAGCTTTTATATCAGTTCTAGGTAAAAACTCACCACATGGAGCAACGCACAAGGCGCAACAAGAAGTTCTTTGTTGTGGTTTCCAGGAGTACAAAGCTAAAAGATATTGCCTTATTTCCCATGTCCTGTATAGAAGGAAAAAAGGAACATTTCCGGTAAAAAAAAAGAAAGATCAACTTTCCGCATCATTTGATTTGAAAACCAGGGACTGTGTCAGCGTGCAGCTGGGTTTCCTTATGTAGAGAGTGTTGATGGAAGCTGCTCGAGTGGGGCTAGGTTACGCAGAGCTGGCCCATTGACAAGTAGATAAGAAGCTCTTCCGTTTAGCCGCACGTCACTGGTGCAGTGCGGGAAAGCCCATCGCCGCTGGAGGAGAAAGTCCTTGCATGTTTGCAGTAGCCGATCGCAGGCGCTTGATGTATTGATATACATATGATCCGATGCCCGATTATTTCTAAACCTGTTGAAAAGAATACACTTTGCGGGTGTTTTAGTGGGACATCGTGTGTTCCCATCAAGGCGTTTTTAGAGTTCGAAATGCTTTGCAAATATTCAAGCTTTTTAATAGTGTTGTTTGATTCAAAGTCGAATTGATTATTTTGTCATTCGCTTTGATAATTTTGGAGATTTGAATATTTGCACACCCCTAGTCGAGACCACTTGCATATAGCACTAGGCTGAAAATCTGATTTTATTATCTTGAAGTGTTACAATGCTATGTTATACTGTGTTATGTAACACACATACCAAGGAGGGAACAGGTGGTCTTTTGGCGAAATTCAGGCTTTATGCGCGGCTGTGCACACAATCGAGGCATCAGCTGTGCTGAAAAGGCATTCCCGAAACATGTAGGGGGGGGGGGGGGGGGGGGCACAGTGGGACATCATGCCTTATGTATGGGATCATAGTGCCTTTGGCTAAGTTGACATTCGTATTCCTTCATTACACCTAGTTAGCCTGTAAGGAGTAAGGCTGCTAATTTTTTTTTTATTTTTCTGTAAGAATTAATTTTGCCACCAAAATGTCAATTGAGATGCTGTAGTAGGTGCTGTATAAAAAAAATCTCAATTAACCAATCTTTAAGGTGGTATTTAAGCATGGTTTTGTTCTTTCCCTTGGAGTACCAAAAGCAATTACAATATGCAAAAAAATGCATGATGACAGCGCACACGCGTCATGATTTCAGTGAGTGTTCTTTATGAAGACATACGAACGAGGTTTGCTTTAATTGTGCGGTCCCTGACACGGAGGCTGGCATTTAGGTCTGTGAATCCTGTTGCTTTGCAAGTGCTCTTGCAGAGATGAAGGAGGCTATTATTTGTTAGGGCTGTATTTAGTTTAACCCTGAAGAAGGTACCCAAATTCAGTTTAGTTGTGAAGCAGCAGTCGTTGGTAATCAGTGAGCTGGTCTGAATAAAATTACAGTTTGCTTGCAAGAAGTCGAGATCCACTGAGTGAAAAAATTGGTGTCACACTTGGGGATAGGTGGAACACTTGCTTGGGCAGAGCATATTGCCAGCCCAGTGGGTCAGAAAGGAAATACAGGGTGTGTAAAGTGTACAAAAGATAACACGTATGCATGGGGACTACACTTGCAACAGAATGGCCGCCGAGGATTGAATGAGAAGCTGAGAGAAGGAGAGGAGTGAGAGGTAAGGATAGCTTTGGCCAAGAAGGGGTTGGAAGTCATGCAGGAAACAACAAACGCTTTTAGTTGGAAACCTATTACAGTTATGTTTTGCATCAGAAGCACCCTACACAAGTACAGGCTAGTTGATGTGTGCTTCAGGAGGGCTACAGTCAGTTGGAGCTGGACATGCTTGGCATTGCTAGCTACAAAACGTCGTGGACTTGCCTGCAACCCAGGAAAAAAAAGAAAAAAGTGGGGAGCCAGCAACAAAGCGAATGGGTTAACGGCAGAATAGAAAGGAACAGCAGTATGGGGTGGCAAAAGAAAGCAAGGCGAAGGGGGAGAAGAAATGACGACAGCACACTGTGAGAGAAAGCGGGAAGAACGCAAGGAGGAAAGGTTGGGTGGCGAGAGGTGCTGCAATGGATAGAGCAGTGAGGAGATACAATGTCGTTGGAGAAAGAGTGACATGGAGTGAGATAGTAGCCAGCCAGAAAGGAAGTGGGGGAGGACGCCAGTTTCTCAACTACCATGGTCATTTCCAGGTGCGTCAGCCATTGTATGATGCAGGTTGCTTGTACAGCTGGCATCATACGACTGGGGTATTGAATGCATTGTTTCTAAGGGAATTTGCCCAGGCAGCGGTGATTCATGAGAAGAAGCAGGGCGTTGCAATAATTGGGGGCGTATAATCGGGTTTTCACTGTATTATCAGTAATGACCAAGTCAATCCAAATATTGGCGGTTTGATACAAAATAAAAAAGTTTGAGATTGAACAGAGGTCGTGCTGAATTTGGAGTTGGGTCCTCTGGATTTTTTACGTAAAACTTTGAGACTAGAGCACGTCATGCGGGCAGAATCAAAACCGTTTTGCACATCAATATGCTTAGTGGGTTTTGCAAAACTGAAAATGCAAAGTGGTAATAAAAAAACTATGACATGATGTGATATACATATAAATTTTTTAGATGCAAAGCATCTCTTGCTCGGCGGGATGTCCCTCGTTCGTGCCCCGTCTGCAGCGCCTCTGATGATGATTGTGGCAGGATGTCCATAGGGATTGGCCAACCAAAGAATCCATCACGAGATAGCTTCGTGTTCAACCACCATCGTCATCTTCCCATAGGGGAACCGCTGAAGAAGAAGAAGGAGAAGAAAAAGCTGCGAAGAGGAGGGCATGTACGTTGCTCTCGCCCTGTCCGCAGCGCCTCTGATGATGATTGTGGCAGGATGCCCCTAGGGATTGGCCAACCAAAGAATCCATCACGAGATAGCTTGGCGTTCAACCACCGTCGTCATCTTCCCGTGGGGGAACCGCTGAAGAAGAACAAGGAGAAGAAGACAAAGCTGCGAAGAGGAGGGCGTGTACGTTTCTCTCAGCCGGTGCACCAACGTCAACAACCTTTACCGCACCAACGCTGACGGAGACTACCGATTCTACCACAGAGACGACAACATCGACAAGAACATGATGGAGGAGTTTCGGCGCCTCGAGAACCACCCCCTACTCACCATAACACAACAGTACTTGCGTGCCTTTGCCACCGGTGTGGACCCGGACGCTGAATTCCCTCTGGCGCTAGTAAAAACCAGATCACTCAACATAATGGCAACACAATGGAACCACACGGAACCGCCACGATGCTTCGCATCCTCATCAGGGCTCCCCACGGGGAGATGGTGCAATTTTTTTTTCTAGTTTAAGCTCCGTGATAGGCACAACCCACGAGGAGAACTTTAGCTGCCATGGTGCAAGAGACAGGGCGTTCTAAGTTTGGGATCCCAAGTTTTTTTCTGCCAATTTGTGTAATACTCACACCGGATCTAGGCCTGGCACCACATTTTACAGCCACCATTCACTAGACTTCAACTTTATCTATAAAATGCAACCAATTTTATCCTTTTTTATTTGTGTTGGTGACATCCTCTACTTCTGTGCTTCAATGTAGTTCTCTTGTAGGGTCCGGAGCATACAACAAGCTATGAGACCATTGATATTTCGCTGACCTCTTTTTTGTTGTTAACTTGAAATCAGATTACTCGTGGGGAAGCATTGGGTGCTGTCTAAAAACAAGAATTTTGTTGTGATTCACTATTTAGTTGTGTTGCCATCATTGCAAATAAATTGACGTAGTGTTACTTGTAAGTATTCTGCTATAACTATTTTTTATAGCATGGTCACTAGATGTTAGTAGAATGTGGCAGAAACAAAGCGTTTTCTATATTGAACACGCATGCAGAACATCTGGGAAGCTAAATATGTAAGATGTTCGATTCAGGAATCAAATTATCTGACAATTTCCTATTTGGTTCATTTTCCAATAATCATACACCCCTGCAATCAGTGTGCGGTGACCAGTAACATATTTTTCTGCTACATTCCACGCTGGTGCAGCTGCAATTTCGGGCTTTTAACAGCATTTTCAGGAGGGGCCGAGGAAAGCGGGTTAACCATTCATCCTTTCTTGCAACGAAATTTGTACACCTAGGCTCGTAAGCATTTCAAGTGGAGGATCCTCCCTCCCGCAACTCTACACTGGTCACTTGGTTCCAGCATGAGCACTAATACCCTGATAAGGGCTGTTTGCCACACCTCACACACTCGATGACTTTTGAAAGGACAAGCGAGTTCGATTTTCTTGTTTCTTTTCCTACAGGTGAGCATGCGGCCTCTGCAGGTGAACCTGAGTCGCCGATTCTCGACCCGAAGGATTTCAGCGATATTCTTGATTCGAAGGAGTTCAGCGATATGATTTATTCGGAGGACCTCAGTGATATGATCGATCTACTCACGAAGGGCGTAGCCTCCCCCATGGAAAGCTCGCTGCTGCTCCAAGAGGGATCGGCAGACCCCATTCTCTGGCAAGGTGAGCACCGGTGGCCTGGCTGCAGTTCGCACAGCAGCCTGCCTCAGAGCTTGTTGGGAGCTGAAACAGAAAACATGTACTGCAGGCTGCACCTGCGCTTGCAGAAAGCCCAGAAGAGTGTTGCAAGTGTCATGGCACAAAAAGCATGCAAAAGTATCTGAAAGAAAATTGGTTGGGAGGCCAGTGCTATATAGGCATACGGTCTTGAAGCCCACTCAGAATTAAAGCAAGGTTGGCTGTAAATCTCCTCTCACCAAGCAACTCTTCAGGATAATTATGGCCCGCTGCATCCATTCAAATGGTTACCTCTGAGGTTGTGCCTGGGCCTTTTAGTGGAGGCCGACCAAAAATTTCTAGAAACAGGGATATAGATTTAGAACAATGGTTTCTTCTTGATTAAGACATCAAAATTAAGTGGTAGGGGGTTAAACAGCAAGAAAAATAGGTGAGAGGCAATTTAACTGTAATTAAATGCTTGAAACTTTAATTTTGGATTTTAGGCTACGAATATGGAATATCAAAAGTTAAGTTGGTTATAGTCAAAGGCTAGTTCACTGTCTAATGTTGAAAACGTTCATGTGTAATCTCTGAGAAGCTTAAAGGGGGCCCACGACCCTCAAAAAGGCTAACAGAACAAGATTCACCGTGTGCGTGAGTGATGTGGGAATATTCAAAACTGAATATTTCACAAATTGTGTATGCTTTCTTTTGCTTCACAGAGAAGTTTAACGGTTTAAAGTGTTCAAATTTGTCAACGGCTTCAAAGATTTTGAATAATAGGGCAATAGAAGCTGGCTGTATCACATAACATGCAAACTTTCAAGCTTCAAACCATGGCATGTCTCTTCGGGTTGACTTTTTTACACGACGTTGAAGCTGTGCAAAAATGCCTAAAACATGTAATCCTCGATCTAGCTAAACAAGTGTGCACAGCTGGCCTGACTGTAATGGAATGCTACTTGTGTAAAATTTATTAGCCGAAAAGAAGATTCCTGTCAATACAGTGGCTTGGAGGAGGAGTCGAGAGTTATTACTGCATGTTGGCGATATATGCAGTCAAGGACAAGTGAAATGCAAACACGAAAATATGAACTAGAACACATAAGTAGCACGATTTATTTCCCTGCAAGTGAAATTGTCGCGTGGCTTTATTACAGGAACAAAGATTAAAAATGTCTCTTTCCAAATACGCCACTTGTGAGCCATCATTTTATTGGCCACTATCCATATTCTTTGATTTGGCATGTTCTGGTTCACATTTTCGTGTTCGCGTTTCATTTGTCCATGACTGTGCCTGCGGAAAAGTCTTACCAGCCACTGCCATGCCTAGCCTCTTTTCAATGACTGCGGGAACATGCAGCCAGTCAAATACACTTGCTGTATTCACAGCATGTTGAGGAACCCATATTTCTTCAGGGCAGTGTATGCCAAATCTTTGTATTTTCGCTAATCAGTCATATCACAATTATATACTTCTATGTAATGTCTGGCTGGATATATCAACCAACACAAAAATTGGTCTTACAGTTTCCTTCAAAATGTGGGGGGTAAGGTAACAGCATATAGTATATACAGTAAGCGTTCAGTCGAACAAAGGCCTCAAGACAAGCAATTTAATTCATTATAAGTGGTATTTAGATAAAACCATGGGTATGATTAGACCACAACATGTAAACCAGTGCTAGCCACAATTTTCCACCAAATCTGCCCCTGTGGTCACAGTGCTTGGCCTAGGGACCATTGTGGACAAAGCAGGCCCACGTTCAAATTGGAGGGACCCTGCCTTGCAGCAGGTGCATACATGACTGCCCCACTGCCCGGGCCCTGTGCAGGCATTGGGATGGCGGTCGACAGCCGGAGGCTTGAGGTCTCCATGGGCAGGCTGAGCCTGGCCAGCCATGGCGGGCAGCAGCAGGAGGAGGAGGGCGCGCAAGCAGCCCCGGCCAAGTCCTCGGGTAGCTCGGGCGGGGCATCGGGGGCGCCTGCAGGCGCCGGATCAGCGAGTCGCGTCTCCGGTGACGCCTGGGCCCACGAGTGGCGCAACGAGGGCAAGCTGGGCGCTGCTCTCTTTGCCATGGTGCGTCTGTTGAACGACCTCGTCGTCAGGGGCTGCGGCACAGCCAACCTGGCTGCACTGGTCGCCATACTGATCCCACTCTGCGACAGGCGGGGCAACAAGTGAGTTGATTCAACCCACCCGCTGTGCCGGCTACGCCTGGGACACCATCGTCACCCCAACTCCGTGTGTTCACCAACGGGGGTGGTAAGGGAGCAAGTGCAGGCTAGGGAACTGGGGATTTGTTCCTGGTCTGCCACCTGTGCTGTGAGGGGCTCATTTTCCATTTTTGGTTGTTGTCCCCCGTTGCTGGCTGTTGCTGGGTCAGTTGGGCATTGAGCATTGATAGGGAGCCGGCAACAAAGTGAACCAGGGTGGTTGCAGAATCGAAACAACAAAGGAAAGGAGGGCGAGAAGAAGACACACCAAGCATCTTGAAAGAGACCGAGGCTGGAAAAAAAAAAGGCGATTGGGAGGGGGGGGGGGGGGGGGGGCGGGGGGAGTTGTTGCAGGGGATCAAGCAGTGCATCATTGGAGAAAGAGGAACATGGAGTGAGAAAACAAGCAACGCCGCACGAAATTAAGGTGGGAAGGACGCCAGCATCGCAACCATTATGGGCACTTTCAGGTGCATGAGCTGGCCACATGTACTTTTGCGCAGTATCGCTGGGGTATTAATGCATTGTCTCTGTAGGGGTTTGCCAGGACTGCAGTGATCTGTTATAAGTGGGTTGTCACACAATCAGAGGACGTGTAGTCAAGGTTTCACTGTACACAGCCTAGTTGTTGAAAGTTTGTTAAAATTTGGATCATTGTTATGTGCACAACGCAACCTTTTTAACCTGCCAACTTCTATGTTTTCTTCATAGCCCCTTTATTAAAAGGCCCTAGGCCCAGGGCCTGGTAAAGCACACACGTAGACTTTTGTGTGGGCAGATGAGCCTCTAGAAAGAACCTTAATGCACTTTTGGACAATTCCCACTCAGAGTTTATACAGATTTTTTAATATAATAAAAAGGTAAAAAATTAGGGTAGAAAATATTCCACCTAGTGATTAAGGTCACTGGCTCTGATATTTTCATTGTGGTTTATTGGTTTCACTATCAGTGATATCAAGTGCAGTTGAACTTCATCATAAGAGACATGGATGTCAGACACAACCAGGTGTAAGAGACACTATTCACCCACATGGATGGCCACCCTATTTTAACACGGAAGTATTTTTGCCGAGGTAGGTTCACCGACGTCATATCTGCCATGGAAATGACATCACCAGTAAAAGTTCCACTATTCACCCACAGGGATGGCCACCCTATTTTAACACGGAAGTATTTTTGCCAAGGTAGGTTCACCGACGTCATATCTGCCATGGAAATGACATCACCAGTAAAAGTTCCATTAGCGCGGTGGTGCTAGGTTTCAAGCCCACGATCACTCTGCCCGCTACGGGAGGTGTAAAACGCTCTACCGATTGAGCCATGAAGTCATGCTCGGGTAGCTGTATGAACGCGCCTTATGTCCTTACCTCTAACGTGTCCATTCGGATAGTGCTGCCGTCTAGGAGAGGTGAAGCGAAGTAGTGCATCATGACGCTAATGAGCGCCGATAGTTGGCACCTCGATAGGGCGGTGTGTAGCAGCGGAAGCTGCTGTATTTACCCGTCCGCCACCTATGTGGAACGCTGCTCAGCTTGTGGAACGTCGCCGCCGCGCTCCACAAGCTGAGCTCGTCGCAACGCAAATGACTGGCGTACACGCCACCGAGCAGGACCAATGTGGTCGCAACTCTGCCTAAGCGACCCGCCAGCAGTACGTCCCTCGCCAAGCACACCCACAAGACGGCTGCCAACCTGCAAATCATGCTCCTTTCACTGTAACGTACTGTGACTTTACCAAACAATTTGCTGACAACCCGTTCGGTTTCGTTCGCACGGTTTGCCAGCGCCTGCGGTTTCAATCGGATTTACGCAATGCTCCAGCGCATGTAATCCAGATTCTAATGTTGATGTGTCTAACGGTGCCATACCGGCGAAATATGAATAGCCATGTGCAAGTTCATATTGATGCACAATAAACATTAAAATGCTCTGGTGAAGGCACATTTCACTTTCGTGTTTTACCAAGTCCTATGAAACAAGGATCAACCACATTTTTCACATTAATTTGACCTCTTTTATAACAGGCATCGGATGTAGAAGATAGTTTGTTATATAAAGGACAACTTATCCTTGAATTTTGGTCAACAATTTCACTTGTAACGGGCATCTTAACTCTTTCGTTACCACGCCTATTCAAATCGATCACCGGTGATCGATGATTTATATTGCCTATTTCGACATGTTGTAGTCGTTTCTCGTACACCTAATGCGGCCAGTGGTTTGTCTAGGCACTGCCCTTTTAGAATCAGTTAAAATTTTCCCGCTCAGGCGACATTAAGATTTCTGACAGCGTTTCTTGCGAGGGGAGGTGCGTGTGTTTTTGAGGAAGGGGGCGTGGCCGCTGCACTTGACAAAAACACATGCCGCTCGTGGTTAGACTACATTACCATAATTTTTTTTTTGTCAAAAGGCTCCTGGCAAGTCAAGTACCAAATAATGTTGTCAGCTTTGTAATCCGACAGCGTTGAGAGGTGATAATTACTTGAAAATGACACCAGCTATTCACTAGTGATCTTTGGTTCGGAGAAAGGATAGCTTTATTCTGCCAAATCTTATTTCTGATGGTCCCTCGAATGTCTAGCAAGTGTGCCTGGCATTTTCAGCCAGTTTCCAACAGTTTCGGTTTCGTTTTTGCGTTGTGAAATTCATATTTGGCGCTACTACGCAGTTACCCAACTACAAGCTCATTTGCCATGGCGCCTCTGTTGCCCACTAGTGTGCCTCGAAACAGGCGTGCCGCTCGTGCTTCCACTTAACCCACGCCTTACTTCTGTGATTACAGCTTCAGGTGAAAGTCAAAAGATAACACCGAGTCGGCGGATATCAGTTCAGACGAGGAGAACGCTACCAATCGGCCTTGAACATCGCCAGCTGCTCACCGGCCAGTTTCGGTTTCATACGAGGGTATTTCCGGAAGTCTAGTGCCGCTTCTTAGTAGAGCTGTCTATTCTGACAAAGTCTCCAACAGCCTTGTAATTGTTTCTCTTCGAAATTGTTAGGTGGCGCTGCAACGTAGTAGGCTTGCAATGCTGAACTCTCTTCATAGCATGACTGCGGCTTGGTGAAAGCTTCCTGGGCACGATTCTAGCGCATTGTACCTTATTCCTGCAAGCAGGGCTACAATAGTGAGTCAGAACATGATAATAAACTGCAAATGAAAGTTCTGACTGATAAGTAATCATCAGAACGTCAACAAGCATCCACCAAAGAGTTTGGTTGTCAACTTCAAGCGGATTTTTTCACATCGCTTGCTTGCTTCACTATTGTGCTGGTTATAATCATTGACAAGGTGTTTTTACATCACGTGGAGGCTAATTTAGGCCTTTAATAATGTCAAACCAGCAGATTTCTTCTGGAGAACTATCCAAAATAGCAAAACTGGAAATAGAGGTTGGGCTTCACCACATGGCACGGGCACCACGTGGGCTAACATTTTCTTTTATATCTGACAAATTGTACTGCGCAACTCAATTTTTTTTCTAGAATGGGTTTTTGAAATGTCTACCTAGAAAATGTATATTCTAAATTTTTTCTACTACTGGTGGTTTATTATACACAACTTACTTTTTTCCTATTTTCTTCGACGCGTGGACAAAAATTTCGAATTCGATAATTTTTTTCAGGATCATTATTTAGGAAAACATTATTAAAACTGGTGTCGTTGGAAAGCGCGTGGAATAATCTGCATTTTATGTCACTGCAATGTGTGCCTAACCAGTATGTATAGCACAGAAAAATGTTTTGTTAGACCCCTCAAAATTGGTCAATTTCTCGCGGTAACAAAAGAGTTAACTTCAGATGCAGTGCCACCAGTCACGAACTGCAGTTGCTTCCGTTGTGGAAACACTTCAGCTAACACGCAGTGGTGCAGTCAGCTATGAAGTGGCGACGAGAACCCCTGCCAATAGAAATGCAATATACAGAAGTGGTTAAAGCCTACCGCCATGCGTACAAGCACGACCGTGCAGGCGGGCTTCTGTGCAAGCCCAGCCCAGTCACGTAGCTCCCAATCGCGTAGTGTTGAGTCCTACAAGCATGCTGAATAGCCTGAGCACACAGCGGAAGAAGCGGTGTACTCTGGCTAGTCATCAGGCTTGTGAACTAGACATCTACGATTCATCTTCCACAAACAGGGAAAGGAGAGAAAGCTTGTAGAATCTGTCTTAAAAAACGGTGTAGATACAGTCATGAAGCAACATAGATTGAGAACTGTTTCATAAATTCTTGGGGCCAAACATAAATTAGAATGGATCTCTTTCAACATGCTGTAGTGTTCTTTTGAGCTTATTTTAGTCGCACGGTGCCCACATTGAACTAGGGGTTGATCAGTCAGTGAAAACATATGTTTCCCTGCTTATAAGACACATCTTGTATAAGAAACAGAAACTGCTGCTCAGTATGGGTTTCTTATAAAGGGGTTCAACTGAGAAAATTTACTGTGACAGTTCACATTTCAATTTTATTCCATGAGTCCTTGCAAAGACTGCAGGAAAACTAGAGCAAACAATGAGGCTTTGGAGAAGCCTTCTCCCTGAGGGCAATCAGTCACATACTGGCAACGTCATCATCAGAGCTCCAGGAGCCTTCTTTGCTTGAGGAACTACTATGCGTTATCTCGCAGTTGCTTTCATCCTCACTTAACTCTTTCACTACGGTGCCATAGGCCATCGGACACAAAGTTTCGTTGACTTCAAACCTCCCGCGAAAACTCAAAGTGGTGCCTTGCAGACAACTATCGCCATCTGGCGTATTCATTGGCAACTGCTTTCTCATTTTCGGTTTCGTTTGTTTACATTTTGTGAGTGGATGCCCCGTTGCAAGCGAAATTTGAACCCAAGCTGGCTGCGAGTTGCGCGGAAGTGGCGAACACTTCACGCTGCACTCCGCAAAGGCTGGCTATCGTCGCTGGGACTTCAGCAGCTGCTGCTGCTGCTGCTTTTTCTGACCCCAGAAGCAGCGATGCGGGATCGTCAGGTTTTAGTTCGATGAAGCAGATACTTGAGTACAGCACACGCCCCCTATTTTTTCCTGGATCGTGTACAACACCAGCCGAAAAGAATGGAGAAGAGAAGGAATTGAAAGATCTGCTTTGAAAAACAAAGGCACAAAAAAGAACAAACGTCTTCTGCTCCACTTGCAATGTTTACCTTTGCTTTCTGCCATCGCGTGACTGCTTTACTGAGGGGTGCAGCCATCAAGTTCGCTAGATTGAGGGGCCTTCAAAAACCCAGGAGATGGTGTACTGGATTTATGTATGTATTGAATGATAGCTGATAAACATAGGAACAACTTGTATATTAATAATAATACTTTATTAGCATACATATGTTCTGGGAGACCTAAGCCTGCAAGGGCCGCAGAAGACAGTGTTCCCATACCAATAGGCCTGCGGGCCCAGCCTGGGTCCCAATGTTCATAGCTATTCACCACAGAGTTGTTGACTACACCAGTGCTGCACTACGCAGTCCATTGGGCAGCCCTCATTACAGTCCTGAGGCCGTCGTCATTCGGGCGGGAATGTTCCAGTGTAGTCAGATGGGAGCTGGCGCCATAGAGCTGCTGCACGGGGCAGCCAAGATGAGCCATGGCGTTGCGTGCGCGTAAGGAGCGGCTGAAGACGGCCTGTTCATTGGCTCAGGCGCGGACCGTAGGGCAATTCTTGGTGGCCTGGGGACATAACTCGGCATATCAGTTATTTCCTAAAATAATTCTTTGGCTTAGTACAACGCCTATTTCTATTGTGTTTATACTCCTTTTTTTCTGTGCATTTTTTCTGTTTCTTTGACAACTAAGCTCTGAATAAGTATAACTCTCAAAAAATTGCTGCCGTGCATTTGAAAGGGGAAACTAAAACTTTCCTGTATAATGATGCTAAATGGGTCCAGTTGTTTGAGAGAAAAAAAAAAATTTGTGGAGGCATCCAAAATCGGTCATTTTTCTGCTATAACGATCGGGTTAAACACAAAATAAATTTCCAAGTGCAAGCCAGAGCTGTCACATGCTTGGGAAAAAAAAGAAAGCAGAACACAGTGTGAAGCATTGTAAGTGGAGTCAAAACAGGACACAGTACAAGCATTAAATCCTGCGCCCTTTGTCACTTGCCCAGGTGTCTTTCTTTAAGAGTGTCTGCATGGTTTCGCACCTTTCTTTTATTATTATTATTATTTTTTTTTTTCAATCAGGAAATTCAACAAACTCGATTTGCTTGATTGTGGTGTTTAACGCGCCGACGCAACGCAGGCGATGAGGCGCGCCGTAGTGGAGGGCTCCGGATTAATTTTGACCACCTGGGGATCTTTAACATGCGCCGAAATCTCGCACACACGGCCGTTTTTGCTTTTCGCCTCCATCAGAAAAGCGGCTGCCGCGGCCGGGAATCGAACCCGCGACCTCGTGCTCAGCAGCGCAACGCTTTAGCCACTGAGCCACCGCGGCGGGTAATTCAACAAACTCACTCAGCTGTCTAATGTGCTGTCACGCACAGGGGGCAGCAATTTTTTCTCACTCAGAGGTGAGACTGCACAACACGCACCGCTGCTGCAGGCACTATGGCTCTTTGGTTATCAGTCTTGTATTAGTCACGATAGTCGATGGGTAGTCAGATGACTCCCCATGCCATGGGAATAAACATGAAAAATGAACACTGAATTGTATATCGGACAGTCCGCAGTGACTCGAAGACTGATAAATGGAGGGCTTCACTATTGATAGAGCTAATGTTGCCTCCTGAAAAAAAGGGTGCACATTAAAGAGCAAAACAGCCAAGCAAGTGCTGCCATTGATCATTGACTGAATGGGGCCATGACGGCAAAATACAAGCTTGACTCATTAACCCTTTGCAGTTCGGAACTACAGTAATACCTCGTTAACTCGAAGTCGTAAAAACCAGGGATAATTTCGAGATAAACGGATTTTCGAGATAAGCAAAGTTGCGTTAATCGCCGGGAAAAATGAGCGCTCTTCAGAAAAATCACTACTACTTACCGGCTCTTCAGCGGCAGTTTCTAATCTTTCTTCTCGGGCAGGTTTAAAAGAGAAAAAAATAACATACAAGAGACTTTAACCGGCTGGGTTTTGCCGCACTGCCATTTTATTTAGCAGAGAAAAACTCTCTAATGCTCGTCTGCTTTGCGGTCGTACTCGGGCCTAGGAAGGCATATCCTCCAGCTGCTTGACGCATCGCATCAGTCGATCTTCCCAGCTGCTGCACTCGACCTTATTTTGAAGCAAGCGCAGCAAATTTCTCGTCTCGGAAGATGTCGGCACCTCTCGAGGTGGTTCGTCATCGCCGTCGTCTCCGCCGTCCCCTACGTTAGTGGCCGTTTGAACGATTTCGGTGTCCGTCATTTCTCCGGTCACCGCCACATCCTGCTCACACAGCGCGTACTCCAGAAAAGTCACGTCATCTTCGGCGGCATTGTTACCTGTAAGCTTGATGACCTTTTGACAAAGTTCCTCACAGTCTGTGAAGTCGCGCGACGAGTCTTGCAGCATCACGCGAATCTTGTGAAATGGTCCGGCGGCGGAATTTTCGTTCCATTCCCAGTCAAGATTTCGAGTTATCCGCAATCCGACCCAAAAATACTTCGAGATAAAGGGAAAAATATACATGGGACGTATAGGAAAATGTTCGGTGCCGCGGAAAATTTCGACTTAGCCGATTTTTCGAGATATGCGAGTTTGAGTTAACGAGGTATTACTGTATGTATTACCCACTTTCCGGCAATTTTGGTTCGCAACCAGTTTGACAGTTTCTGGCGCTGCAAAGAAAAACTCAAACTGTGCAACAAAAACTCACATGATATTTGTTTTTTCTCTTGCATTTTGCTTGCATCTCCTTTAGCAATATTTGAGCAGTGTGTGAAACCGCTCCAAGCATACTCCTGGGTGCAGGCCAGGGTTATTACTGCACGTTTTGCAGAAAAGTGGTTTCCCTCCTGCCTCCTTTTCTTTTCCTATCGCTATGAACATCACAGTCCTTGCTGTTTTGGCCTGGGAGCTAGTAGGTAAATTGGCTCGTCCCAAATAGCATTTCCTCACACTCCATACATGCAGACAGATGGGCCCCGCTTTTTGGCTCAAGCCTTCAGATCACCCACCAGTTGTTGGATGAGCTTGTGGCGGTACTGCAGGCTTCGCTGCTCTTTCTTCGCATGATTCTGCAGCTGTGTGCACCTACAAATAAAGCTATTGACAATGAAACCTCTAGATGCCAGGAAAAAATTTTTCACTGCCTATTCATTGTCTTATACGACAAAATGTGTAGCTCCACCCATCGTGGTCTTCGTCACTCGCTTCTGTTGAATCACTCTCATCACTAACTGATAGAGGCATGCAATTCTCTTCCTCACTGAAGCCATCATCGCTTTTGCTAAGTGCACCCCCATAGGATGCACGCGATGAGAAACCGGGCATGCTTCTCAGCAAACAGCGCGCACGTGAAAATGCTCCGGAATCCAGAATGCCCGTGCTGAACATTGTGCTGCACCCGAGTGCAAATTGAAGAAAACTTCAACAAGCAAAGTTCATTTATCCCGCAAGAGGTATCGCATCATGTTTATAAAAACTGCGCGCATGGCGCAGTGGAAAAAAACGCGAAATTTAAGCTTCAACACCCATGTCGGGCATATCCCGACAACGGACCACATAGCACAAACGAACCACATGGCATGACAACGGATGTCACATAGCACAAATCGTTTCAGTTTTTTAACATTTGCACCTTTTTCCAGTTAAAAAAAACATCTTTGGGGAAGCTGTTCCTTAAAATTAAACAACATTGTATGGTGTCTTCATGGTCCCCTTAAAAGTGTGATATTAGCACTGGCAAGCCTACCTCATCGAAAGCATTCAGGTGGCAAGGTATTTAGTGTAGCGGAGCCACGCTTAACCAAAAGGTTGGCATACAGAGTGTACCTGCTGAAGGGGTTGAAGCAGGTACAACCATGTCCATGCATGTGAGGCACAAACGGTTGTCATGGTCTTGTGCCTGGCACATAGATAGTTGTTTGATAGCAGTTCCCCTTTTCCTTTCTAAGTAACCCAACTTCCCCTTCAAAACTTGTGCATATTTTTAATAGCTCTATTTTTTTATGCTTGTGTTTCTGTTATTTCTTTTTGACACTTCTTTTGATCTACCTGTTTCTTGAGGTAGGCATGACCTTTTTTTAAACCCAGTATATACATTTTCAAGTGCTGTTTTTGTTTTCATGCAATAATTGGTTCAGCATCAATGGGACTAATAATGAAGTGGTGATTAATAGTATTCACACTCTTGTTACTTCAGATCATGGCTTTGAGGTTAACATCAAATGGTCTCATTTAGGGGCGAAGCCCCTTAGGGGCTGGGGCTGTTGACGTCTCCTGTCATTGTCGTCACAATCGTTGTTCATCTCATGTAGTCACGGTACTAAAACACCGGGAAACTCGTTTACGCCTCGCACTACAGCGCTTCGTAATGCCTACTAAAAAAACACTGGGACACTTGCTTGCGCCTCACGCTAGAGAGCTTAATGCTTCAAAGACAAGAGGCTTTTACAGCAAAGCTATATACCTGTACCCCCCAACGGTTTCATCTCCGTTGGAAAAAATGCCAAGGCACCAAGAATACACTTATACACTGCATGCTACGCCCCTCACCAGGTTTCACGTTTGGGGAGATGGCCCAGGATGTTTTTTTTTTTTGCCTGCTCAAAGCAGTTCTGAGCAGCTCCAAGCTGCTCCGTATTTTATTTGCAGGAGCAGCTTTGCGTTTGCTCTGCCACCACTTCCAAAGCTTCTCTGCTTCTCTATCGTATTTCATTTGCACCAGGGAACAGCTCAAAGCTGCCCAAAACTGCTCTCGCTGCAGGGGAAGAGCAGCTAGCAGACAACAGAAAGGCGAGCAGACGACACATGCAAAAGGACACTCTGGGTCTTGTTGGCGTTTTTGCTCATTCTGGTGTCAGTTGATCGTCTGCTCAGTGCGAGAATGGTGCGATTATCTAATGTTCCTTTGCAGTTCATGGTTACGAGCGACATTAAGGCGCCGGTATGTCCGCTGTCTTCGACAAAGGCGGTGCACTGGTGTTTAATGAAGGATACCAGGTTTTCAGGGCTGCCGGTATGTATATACAAATGGTAACATTTGGACACCATCATTAACCCTATAACTACCACTACCGAGATAACTCGTGAAACCACCCACGCGCACCCCTTGCTACTCCCGAGTATACTCGTGTTGCTTTTTAAAAGAGTACTGACACTAAATTTCTTGCTTTCGGTTTTTATGCTGTAAAGAATACCTAGTGGTCCAGTACCTAATTACAAAAATCAAACCAAAAGCGGTCAGCCGCCAGCGTAAAATTAATTATAACGCATTTCTTCCAATCAGTTTCAAATTCGGTCATCGCGCGCCAAACGGCCGTTCAAATGCAAGACGGCGAATCTGACGTCACGGTTTCCGTGACGTCAGGAACATTTGCCGCATCGTCTGCTACGATTGCATATGGTCTGCACTCACCCGCACAGTCGACATGTTGTCTGAATCGTCAGACTCGGATGAGTCTTTGCCACCCGACAGACAAACAGACAGACAGACAACAACTTTATTTGGCCAGGTGATTAGGCTGGCGACATCTTCGCCGTCGTCCGTTTTTTTATATTACTGCTGCTCGAACCGGCGCAGACCGTGATAGCAACAGCTTGTCGCCACTCTTCTAATCAATCTGATCGCGAAAAGGAAATTTCACAGGCGAGAAAGTAGATGTTAGTGTGGTAAAAAATTGTGCTAGGGGTTGTTATCAGCGCTGAATTTAAAAGCAGCGTTCAGATATTTGCCGTGATGGTAAGCCTACACTGACCGGCAGCAGAGGTTCGGACCCAGCACTGCCAGCACCGCAGTGCGGCGAGCAGCCGAAAGATGGCGCCACCTGCGCGGTAAAAGCAAAGCAGGCCACGGAAGATGTCTTGGTCACCGATCGCTCAAACAGCATTTATCGCCAAATCAAGCTCCACATGCAAAAAAGGGGATAATAGTGTGGTGAAAAGTTGTTTAAGGGATGGTCATTCGCAGTTGTACAGATAGTGGCGATCAAATATTTGCAATGATACTAAGCCTAAAGTTCCCAGCACCCAAGCTGACCCGAGCAACGCCGAGCATGCCGGCATGGGCGCCACGCACGAACTGAGTCCACGTTTCGCGCTGCATGTCGTCGCGTGGAAAACAATGCATCTTGGCGTCGTCGTCGATTTGCTCGGACAGGCTTCCACTGAGCAGTGCTTCGCATTCCGCAAGCTTGCCATAGCACAACTTGGGCGAGCTCGGCGATAAGACACCGCGCAGTTTTCGGCACCAGTGCAAGGGAACACCACGCCCCGACCACGAATGGAAGGGAAGAGATGTGAACACGCAAAGTGCGCAAAGTTTATAAGCATTGCTTGCAGAGGTACACCCACGTCTCCTGCCCAAACGAATACCATCGGCAACAGCAGCGCAGGCTATCATGTCCGGTTCCGAAAACGACTATATGACGTCACCCTGAACCGGCCAGACACGCTGGCCAATGTGTCGTCACGTCGAAAGCGATTTCGCTAGTGCTGCCGATTTGTGGAAGTTCGCAGCCGGGACAATCAAAATCGATTTTCGATGGGATTCCGGCCTCGGATCGCTGCAAAAATTTCTGTGAGGCATCTGTACAAACTACTGAAGCCAATTATATCATTTTTTAGGCGTCAAAATTTGGTGTCAGTACTCCTTTAACCTCACTCCCTGCCACTCCCGAGACAACTCGTGCGAAAAAAAAATTGCATTGGTGTGCCACCATCTATGGAGAGGTCACCTGAACACATAGAACCTGTAAATTAAATTTTAGACAACAGATGGAGCTCACGTCTTTACACCCATAAACCAACTTCCACTGAACCAACATAAAAATATACCCGGCAGGGGGTGAGGAGCAGTCAGGAAAACACCCGGCAGTGAATGTCTTTAAGGTTTGTATGAACGCTTGCTGAAGCACATGCAAGGGGATTTTGCATCAATTTACATCCCGTATTGTAAATTGCGCTTAAAGATATGCCACCGTTTCGTCGCAGTCACTATAGGAGTCAAGTATATCCAAAATTTCAGGTAGGGCAGCGGCTATGTGAGGTAAACAGTTCATTTTGACCGCCAGTGCACAGCTCACAGAATATGCTCAGCTGCAAATGGAATATCCCTGAAAACACCGTCCTGTAACACACCACCCGCCACCCGCTGTGGTGGCTCAGTGGCTAAGGCGTTGCGCTGCTGAGCACGAGGTCGTGGGTTCGATTCCCGGCCGCGGCGGCCGCTTTTCTGGTGGAGGCGAAAAGCAAAAACGCCAGTGTGTACGAGATTTCGGCGCACATTAAAGATTCCCAGGTGGTCAAAATTAATCCGGAGCCCTCCACTACGGCACGCCTCCTCGCCTGCGTTGCGTCGGCGCGTTAAACCATACAATCAAATCAATCAATCAGTCAAACCGTAACACGCCAAAACGGCACATTTGGTTGTGTCGACAAAGGTTGTTTATGCAGCTGAGAAATTTTGTAGTTACTTTGACAGCCGTTTGAAAAAACTATTTGTTGTAATAAATTTGTCACCAAAGAATAATTATCAGAGTTCTAACTGAGCGTTAGTGGGTGCCTGCACGTGAAGCCGACATGAGCAGATGGAACATCTGCTCCTCCATAGTTTGCCTGCACGCCTGATAGCTGGCCAGAGCAGCCTTGAGCTGGTTCTTAACATGACCGCTATGTAACTTCTGGTCCAAGAGCTGCTTCATAGCTGCTCGGAGCTGCTTTGAGCTGCTTTGAGCAGGCACAAAAGAGAGACCTAAACTCTCTCTCTCTCTCTCTCTCCCCCCCTCCCTTTCTCTGTGTGTGTGTGTGTGTGTGTGTGTACTTCTGTACTTCTGTGCTATAGATGTCTGAGATGTAGTGGTATTTCTTTTCTTTGTGCCTGTAGGGAAAGGGGGTGAGGCGAAAGTGGAGTACCTGAATGAAGTCGATTGTCACCTCAGACTGCAGCTCGAGTGTTTTGTTGCTTGCCTCCAGTGCTGTCCACATGGCGGTCACTCAGCCCCCGCCCATGCTCCGTGCTTTTCTGGAGGTGCTAAAGCGGACCAAGGGGCTCCAGGCCTGCATCAACAAGCAGAACAGGAGGGGCCAGGTGAGCGTGCGCTTGGTCGGCCACTGGGCCACTGGGCTGCACTGGTGTGGATATGGCATAAAGCGTGGCAGCCTTTGCTTCAGCTGGGGCAACTCATTAGGCCCTGTACTGGGGCCCATCTGGCACACTTGGCCAGTGCCTTCTTGGCAGCGTGGTGGCTGCTGTGTTCTAGGCCATCACCAGTGGCAGCACTTTGCAGTGCAGCTGTTAAAGAAACACTGAAGTGAATTTTTCAAGCTCCTGTGTTTGCTTGCAGTGCATAGACTGGCTCAAATAAACACAGTTTTTATCGTTTATCCGGTCGATAAGGTGGTATTTATTTTATAAAGCCTGAAAGAAAAACCACCATGCGCAGTCCGCGACGGCTGCCCCAACTAAAGCAGTGATGTCCATACGAGATGCGATGTGATCGGACAATGTCCAAGATTAGTATTCAGACCAGTTTAGGTTTCAGTTCTGTGAAACAACATGCTTGGCATCCAACGTTATCTTTGGCTGGGCATTCTCGATATCACAGTAATCGGCATATCCGCACTTCTGCCATGTTGTCGGCTGTAAAATGAGTGAGATAAGCCTTCCAGCACGGCTTAGAATCGCAACGTTGACTAGCCGAGGCGTACACAGTATATAAAAGCCCTCCACATCATCAGCAACATTCAAATGCGATGCACCTTTACCCGACCTTTGGAGCTTGCCCGGCTGGTGCCTGTATCGTAAGAGGCGTGTTCGCACCAGGCCATGGGTTGGCTGATTTGGGACTGTGCCTGCAAGCAATCGGTGCTTATGGCAACACCATGCCAACGAGAACTCGCCAGTGTGCCAGTGTCAGTCTGCATGCGTTTTGCGAATTTGCTCGTGCAGCAATGAACGTTACAGCACAAAAATGGTGAATTCAGTATAGAAAACATTGCCCAAAAACAAATAAATCAACTTAAAAAAATAACAAAAAACATGCGCTATTTGGGATTCGAAGTTGTGAATTGCAAAGCAGTGTACTTAGTGCTTCAGACCACTCAGATTAGCCAGCACTGTCAAAGGAGGAAATATGCAGTACATAATGTATAGCCTGTTTACATTTTTATTTAGTTTTAGAATATAAACAGCTAAGGTGAGTTTTTCTTCAATAGCACTCATGCAGTAAGCATCCCCCATATTCCCACAAATATCTCATTTTTAGTGAGTGCATTCCTTAGCCAGATGTGTGGTCATGATGCTGACTGCTGTACTAGTTCAACCAGTGCAAAAAGTGCTTCTCGCGCCTTTGTTTTATGCTGTACGATAAAAGTTTCAGTTGATTTTGATTCCTTAGTTATTATAACTATACCAGAATTAACATTAACATTAACAGAATCCATTAACAGAAGTTGTCGTCTACAAGATATTTACAAAGATAATCGCTAACAGAATTTGTGCCACCTTAGATTTCAGTCAACCTAAAGAACAAGCAGGGTTTCGGAAAGGCTGTTCAACAATGGACCATATTCACACGATCAATCAGGTGATAGAGAAGTGCGCTGACAATACTGAACCCCTATATATAGCCTTCATAGATTATGAGAAAGCACTTGACTCGGTCGAAACCCTAGCAGTCATTCAGGCATTACGGAACCAGGTTGTAGACGAGCATTATGTAAGAATACTACTAAAGGATATTTACAGTGGGCCCACAGCTACCATCATCCTCCACAAGGAGAGCAGTAAAATACCTATAAGGAAGGGCGTCAGACAAGGAGACACAATCTCTCCAATGTTATTCACAGCATGTTTAGAAGAAGTATTCAGAACGTTGGATTGGGAACAGGTGGGAGTAAGGATTAATGGAGAATGACCTCAGTAACTTCAGATTTGGTGATGACGTTGCCTTGTTGAAGTACCTCGGGGGAGGAATCGCAAAGCATGCTTACTGCACTGGACAAACAGAGTAGAACCGTGGGTCTGAAAATTAATATGCAGAAAACTAAAGTAATTATCAATAACCTCAGGACAGCACAGCGATTTGAGATAGGTGGCGAGGCCCTGGAAGTGGTAAGCGAATGTATCTACTTAGGCCAAGTTGTGACCCCAGATCCCAACCACGAGGGAGAGATAATTCAAAGGATAAGAATGGGGTGGAGTGCATTCGGCAGGCATTCTCAGATAGTGAATGGCAGCCTACCATTGTCCCTGAAGAAGAAAGTGTATGACAGCTGCATCTTACCGGTACTCACCTACGGGGCAGAAACTTGGAGTCTCACTAAGAGGGTTCAACTTAAATTGAGGACGACTCAGCGAGCAATGGAACTGAACACGACAGAGAGCGGAGTGGGTCAGGGAACAAACGCGTGTTAAGGACATATCAGTAGAAATCAAGGAGAAGAAATGGACGTGGGCAGGGCATGTAATGCGAAGGCAAGATAATCGTTGGTCATTAAGAAGGGACACTGCTCCTAAAAAAACTTTTTTAATTTTTGAGTAAACTCTGTGAAACTTCTCAGCCTTGCTGCTTTTCCCCCACTGATTTCAAATGTGGCATTATTTTTTTAGTTGGTAAATTAGTTCCCGAGATAGTTAGAGGTAATTAACCATTTTTGGAGGAACAATAGAGAAAACAGTGTTGGCCATAAAACTGTAATCTTTACATTTTCCAACACTATGAACCCTGGTGAGTGCAATAAGGGAATCAGTATTTTGATGCATCACTTGGAACTAATTTTACAGGTCATGAAACCTTGGTGGCACCAGTGCCAAGGAACCATTTTGAGTGCCCAATTTAAACTCTGGAGTTAATTAGCTGTAAAATCAGTTCCAAGCGATGCATCAAAAAACTGATTGTCTTATTGCACTCACCAGGGTTCACAGTGTTGGAAAATGTAAAGATTATAGTTTCATGACCAACACTGTTCTGTCTATTGTTCCTCCAAAAATGGTTAATTACCTCTATAGTTATTTCAGGAAGTAATTGACCAACTAAAAAAATGATGCTATATTTGAAATCAGGGGGAAAGCAGCGACTGACAAGTTTCACAGAGTTTACTTAAAAATTAAAAGAAATAGTTTTAAGAGCCATATCCTCCCTTAACGCTAACAGAGTGGATCCCTAGAGAAGGCAAGCATGGCAAGAGGCGGCAGAAAGTTAGATGGGCAGATGAGATCAAGAAGTTTGGCGGGATAAGTTGGTCGCAGTTAGCGCAGAAACGGGGTAATTGGAGATTAATGGGAGAGGCCTTTGCCCTGCAGTGGGTGTAGATAGGCTGGTGATGGTGATGATGATGATGATATTAACTTTGCTGACTCTTCTGCCGCCTTGAATTGGCCTTACATTTTTCTACTAACATACCATGCAGTCAGTGAAGTGCCGCATGTGTGCTTGTTTGGAGCGACTTAGACTTAGAGCTTGATGCAGTCTACAAATTAACAAACTAAAGGCGCGTTCACCCAGGCACAAATGTTTCATGTCTTACTTTGAACTGAGCGAATGAATTGCGACGACCCTCCGGCGGCTGGCCAACTAAACTGTGAGCCGACTGATTCTGCCGGACAGTTGGCGAGCTGTGCAGTAGCACAGTCAAGCCAAGCCATCTAGTTTCGGCGTCATACTAAACGTCATATGAAATCGGCAAGGAAGATGCAGAGAAGAGAACAGCATTTTTTAATTGATTTTTGTACTGAATAAAGTCGCGTAAACACAGCGAGAGTGGTCGAAACATGGCCTAGAGACTCCAGACTATAATTCGCGCTAGCAATCCCACAATGTTTACAAATCGCTTCAGTGTCCCTTTAAGGCATTGTACAGCTCTACACGACATTTGCCATGACAACCCCCCCAATGCCAATAGAGCGAACAGCAGAAGTGGTCACCCCTTTTTTCTACCTCGCGCCGCAAGTAGCCCCCGGCAAGGCACCAGTGAGCTTAGGGGACCCGCCGTCATCATGCTGATGCACTCGCTAGGCCCACTCCCAGTGTTTGGCCAAGTGCATGTGTTCCAATCTTCGCTTCCTCGAGTATGCTGTCAAACGGGTTGGCCAAAGAGGGCTGCACAACAAGAGCTTCACCCACCATGAATGTCAGTGTGCCTGTCAGCGGAAACGGAGGCAGCGTGCTGATGAAGATGGGGAGGAATCCTATGGAAATGTGACGGTACTACTACTTCAGCCGAAGCAATGACTCAAGGAAACATCATACTCTTCTTTTTTTTTTTTCTTTTGCAGACACCGCTACACGTGTCTGCCCTAAAGGGGCGGAATGACTCAATGGAGCTTCTGCTTGACTTTGGTGCCAACGTGGCACTTGTGGACAGCGAGGGGCAGACTGTCCTGCACTGTGCTGTGCTTGCCTCAATGCCCAAGCAGAGCATTCTCACACTGCTATCTAAACCGCAGCTGAGACTCAATGCAGCAGACAATCAAGGTACGTACGTGAAACCAGAATGATCTGTCCTCTCTGCTGACTCTTTTTGAGCAAGAGGAAAGGGCAAGTGGGGGATTGTGATGAATGCTGAAAAGTCCCAATGGCTTGTGTGAAAGCGTATGAAAAGGAATGTTACCAGTTTTGTGACAGAGTCAGGTTGTTTTATCATAACTTTGAATACTATCCGATGGCTTGAATGATTTCACTCACTAGTACCTCTCCCTTTCTCTCTTTACCTTCTCTTGAAAAAAAAATTGTATAGGTACTAAGGTCATTTCACATGCGATGCGGTTACTATAGTCCTTGTATTTTATGCAGCACATTTCTTGTTTGCTTTATGCTGCCCCTAAGCGTGTGCATATCTTAGCCTTTTAGAACATTTCTTCTGCCCTGCCGGATGCATGCACTTCCTTTTAGTCGTCTGACACCGTGGGTGCCCGATGTGCGAAGCTCCTCCTGAAAGGCAAAACATTCTCCCCTCCATGGGCTTTCAGCGTGTAGTAAACTCTGTGAAACCTGTCAGTCTTGCTGCATTTTGCACTGATTTCAAAGTGGCGTTATTTTTTTGAGTAAGTCAATTAGTTACCAAGATAACTAGAGATAATTAGTCATTTTCGGAGGAACAATAGACAAAGCAGTGTTAGTCACAATACTGTAATCTTTACATTTTCCAATACTGTGAACCCTGGTGAGTGCAGTTAGAGAATCGGTTTTTCGACGCACCGCTTGGAACTAATTTTACAGCTCATTAAACTTTGGTGGCACCAGTGGCAAGGAACCATTTTTAATGCCCATCTCAAACACCAAAGTTTAATAAGCTGTAAAATTAGTTCCGAGGGATGCATCAAAATACTTATTCCCTTATTGCACTCACCAGGGTTCATAGTGCTGGAAAATGTAAAGATTACAGTATTGTGACTAACACTGCTTTGTCTATTGTTCCTCAAAGAACTACTAATTATCTTGAATTATCTTGGTAACTAATTGGATTACTCAAAAAATAATGCCATATTTGAAATCAGTTGGAAAAAATCAGCAAGACTGACAAGTTTCACAGAGTTTACTTAACAATTAAAGGAAGCTGTTTGAACAGCAGTGTCCCCCCTTAATGGACTCGTGTCTGGGTCGTGTGCCATTTGTGAGGGTAGCACTTAATTTCAGACCTATTAGCTAGCCATTCACAAGCCTTACTGATGGTTAGCCACGTGCACTCACGCTAAACAATAAGCTGCTGTCAACATCAAATTCGGATGAGTTTTTTTAATTCTTCCACACATCTTGTGCGTACAGTTGCAAGTTATGCCAAGCCATCACTACGTGTTTGCAGAGTCACAGTGATTGAATGCAAACTTTGTGTGGGACTGAAATTTTTGGGTGATCTCGTGTGGACACCATGATTCGTTTAAGCGTTCTGATAGTGTTTTAAATTGCAAGGAAAATGGACTCATCCTGACCTCACCACGATATGAAGGCGCATTCGAATCCTGTGTCTAACTGTTTGTTGGCACTGAGAGTTACACCAATAGCTTTGTTGCTGCAAAAGTCAAGCAGTGCAGATTTCTGAATGATTTTTGCCCTGTGAAATTTCAATCTTAAAGAGACACTGAAGACAACCAGCAAGTTGGTTTCAAACCAAAGTCTGACCTTCCCATAGCCATTTGAGCATTGATTCAGTGCAAAAAGATGCCTTAATTGCTGAGAAAGTGCTAATCAAACGTTGATCAAACATGATGCAAACAGCGGCTGCAGCCGCTGTTTGTGTAACAGTAATCTGGAAGTAAGTGAGGCAGTGGTGACGTACCGAGCGGTTTGGTCAGTTTTGGTCAAATCGCT
Source organism: Haemaphysalis longicornis (assembly GCF_048455015.1). Classification (NCBI taxonomy): domain Eukaryota; kingdom Metazoa; phylum Arthropoda; class Arachnida; order Ixodida; family Ixodidae; genus Haemaphysalis; species Haemaphysalis longicornis. The sequence goes on from NW_027526203.1 coordinate 74,205,778, forward strand.
CGTGTGTTAAGGCCGACCTCCATGCAGCGAAGTTTCTCGGCGAACTTGGCGCGGCGGACGCCGTGGTTTGACGTGCCGCTCAGTTTTTGTCCACCCCAACCTCCATGCAACATGACCCGGCGAACGCCGCCGATGGAAGACAGGACAGGAAGTACAACGAAGTACGAGGCTGTGATTGGCTGCGGCCTCAAAATGCAGTTTGCCGCTTCCGGTCGCGTTCGCCGCCGCGCGTTCGACATCTAGCTCGCGTAGATCGCCGACAAACAGCCGTATTTTCGACGCCGGTTCGCCTACATTTCGCTGCATGGAGGTCGGCCTTTACTCCCACGTCCTTTTCAGCTCCAGACCACTGAGCAAAATGGTCCTTCACGGGACCCGCGATCAGTATTGACGCTTTGTTGAGAAAAAACATATTGTCCTTTTAAGGCCTTATAAATGTTGGCGTCGAACCAACCGCTCATGCGTAGCTCGCGCGCTTCCTCGAAGAGCAGTACCGCCGCCCCAAGTTTGGACAAGTAGCGCCATCCAGTGGCAACCAGGGAGGACATTTCTCACGCCAGATGTTTTAACCCCTTCTGGTGCAAGTTGCATGGCACAGCCAGTGGCGGCAGCACCTGTCTTCGCATTTTCTCTATTTTATACCTTATTTTAAAATTAAGTTATGCGTATGAGCGGTATATTCGTATTCTTGGTGAGCTAATCTATCGTTCTAGAGCAACCTGTATTAGTTTGACTTTAGTGTACTTTTAACAGAGAAGCCCTAATCTTCCTGACAGCAATTACAGCTTGCTTTGAAAACAAAACCACATAGCAAATGATTTTAGCATTCAGATACCGAGTCAGGGAAGGGCTGCAAAAATATAGAAGAGTTGTAAACTAGTAGAACTTGAAAGAAAGCATAGCGGTGAGAAAAGAGTATCAACATTTATAAAATGTCTCTCGTAATTGGTGCAATCATATTCCAAAACAAATTTTTGTTGAAAAATCTCATTAACACAAAAAATACCAGACATTTACTTGTGTGAAAGCAATGGTAGAGTCTTCCAATGAACATTTATGTTTTTTCGAGTTCGCACCACTACTGCTGTGGTCAATTCGACAAGGGACCACAGGGAACCACCATGGGGACTCCCAGATTTGTTTTTAGTATACCTACCCTAGCTTCTACTCTGATGAAAGTCAGCTTTTGTTTTGTCGTAAATGACTAGGCATGTGCAGATAGGGATTTTTGCCTTCGAAATGAATACAAAATTGAATAATGATTTTCTTTGACAATTTTCTAAATGATTTGTAATTCCAATAGTCGCAACTGGCGTCTTTGAAAATCGTTTCGCATTAACTGCACTGGGCAGCAGTCCAACTGAGGATTTCCTGGAAGTAGCTAGAAATTGTGTTCCAAGGCACAGCACTATCACTGTAATCGGGAAGAGCTCCCACTACTACTGTAATACAGTGCGGTGACCACCCATGCGTGCATCAATTAAGCACACACATGGAGAAGAGAGACAGTTCACAGTTCCTCAAGTTTTTTAGTGAGCCAACTGCAACGCAGGTAGTTTATGTTAGCCTCACATGGGTGTCGCAAAAAGATGGCTCCTGGTCTAGTGCCCTGAAACAGAAACTATGGTATTTGGATTTTCTTTCTCAGCCCTGTCTTGTTTCTTTTTTTTTTTCTGTGTGGTTCACTCACGTATATCGAAAATGTAAAACTAACGAGCCCCTCTGCTAGTTCATATTCAGTTGCATGTGAGTGCGCCAGAACACACCCACAAAGTAGACGCGCCCCTCATATTGGTCATCAGAGTTCCAGATTTTTGTTTTTTTACTCTGTGCCCAACAAGGGTGCCACCCTTGTTGACTGGAAAAATGCAGCTAAAATGGGCATGAAAGCCGCTACGCCTGCTATGCAAAGTGCCCGCAATGCAAAGTACCCACAGTTTGTGAAGAACACTGCTGCATCAGCCAGTTCTGCCCACTGGCCGTGCCTGTTTTTACCTTCGACACCCTCTTCTTCAGTGCAGCAATGCCTGACTTTCAAATGGCCAGGCCAGGGTGGGGAAGTAGATAAGACTGGACCTGCGTTTGAAACTCGAGCTGTAGGAAAAAAAATTAAAGGTCACGCTTCAAACACGGCATTTTTGTTTTTGGTTTTTGTTGTGACTTAGTAAGATTTTACACGGTGCTCAATCGGGTTCAAGGCATAAGCGCTTGGTATCACTTCAATCATATTTAAGGCAGACGCATGGCAAATATTACCAAAAAGAAAAAAAAAAAGCAGTCTAAGCCTTGCCTTGTGCAGAGAATTAATGCTCCCCACACATGCCACGTTCTTCACCAGCAAAGAAAGCAGCCGTTCTTCGTTTGGGCCGAATACGTCAAAAATTTGGAATATGTACTCAAATTCTGATCAAAGAATATATCAAATAATATTTGAGAAAATAAAAGAAAATCAGGCACCCTTTCGTCTAACGCCGACGATGGTTGAATGCGAAGCTTTCTCGGGACGAATCGCCGTCATCTTTACACGGTGGTGTGCAGGATTTTTCTGTCTAATTTTGCACATCCATACACCCCTCTCCAAATCCGAACTGCTTTGACCATGTCGAAATAGAGCAACCCAATAGATGCTGGCTTCATAACGCGAGGGACCCATGCTCGATTCCTGCCACCGGAAACGTTTTTTATTTTCTTTCACTTCACCCGTTTTCGCATTACAGACCCCATCAGCGAGAACACTACAGCTTTGCTTTAATATCATACATGCCTATAAATTGGCACTGCTACAATGCAGATAGTCAGCAGCAAGAACAAGATGGGGACAAGAAAAAAGCATGACTTCAACTCAGTGACAAGTAGAATGGAAACAAAAATTCGTAGGTGATAAAAAAAAAGTGCATGATCTTGCCAACTCTGCATCCTTGCTGTCGATATGACAAAGCTGAGCTGTGAGCAGAAATTGACCCCAAATCAGGTAGCTGCTATTCTGTTGAATGTTTTCCCTAATTTGCCTCTGAAATTTTCTAGTGTTTGAAGCTATTAAAGTAGGTTATATCTGGCAAATGCGGTGTATGTAAGCGATTTGTGCCATTTCGTGTGTTCCACAAGCTACCACCAGATTTCAACTTCCACGTCATTTCTAGATTCACCCGGGAATAAAGTCCCAAGTCCCTTTTTCTCACTTCAAGCCTATAAGAATTGTATGTTACAGTCCAGCCCTGTCTGCAAAACTACTTTTGCTATAGTGCTATACCACATTTTCTAGAGTTGTTTTGGCCCCCATGGAATTTTTGCAGCAGCCTTTGGCTAGCTATACCATTACAGTCGAGCATTTTTGTGCTAGCTACTGTCAAACAAGCAAGCTTAGCAAAGGAGCCATGAAGACAAAACACAAGTTTGTGTTATTCGAAATATTTCGTGTTTTATAGTGCCCCCAGCACTTGTCAGAATGCAAACGAGGCTTTATTCACAGAGACATTAATTAATTTAAGGTAAAATTTTGATTTTCCTGCTAAATCATGCGTTTTTGTAATCTGAAATGACATCACAGGGCCTTGTTTACCATTAGTGAACCTAGATGGCGCCACCACACCGCGCCAAGCCGTTTTCTTTATTTGGTTTGTTTGTGAACGTATTTGTACCTGGCTTGTTTTGTTCATGGAGACAATCGTTTCGTGAAACATGGTGCTCGCTCAACAAATACGGTCACGTAAGGCATCGTCGCTTGCGTCAATCGGTCAGTGCCGTCTGAAACAACCCCAAAGCCCCGCAGTCCTCTGCAGCTAAACCAAGCATAGCGCACGCAGTACCAACAGCAGCATACGCATAGGTACTTCTATGTTTACGTGTGCTTTCGTAACTTCACTGTTTGTCCCACCATTCCTAGGGCTTTAAAAAGAATGTGCTCTAAATTTAAGCGCAAATAGCTCGTTCGGCAACCTTATAAGCTCTGCCTAATTTGCATTTGCTTTTGCCGGCCTCCGCCAATTGCAGAGCTGTCTGGTATGACATAGGTTCTGTTGCGAGAAATGAGCTGGTGGGTCACATGGCCATTCCTTTTTTTCCTAATTATGTAGCTTATTTGAGCGAAGTTTACGTCAAAAATGGTGTCAATATGATTCTAACGAGGCAATCTTTTGAATGAACCAAACTTGTGTTTTCTCTTCATAAGAGCCAATGAGCTTGGTCTTACACAGAGTACCTGCCTGGTGCTTAGAGCATGCTGGGTTGAATGATTTCGTGTGTCAACACATGCGGTAGTTTCTCTTTATTGTATCCCTGCATTGCACACAAGTACAGGCATAATTAGTCGGCGATGTCTGGATGTAGCTTGTAAAAAAATTTGGTACTGCAGTGGGTAGTTTATTTTATTCATTTATTAAATACTGCAGGCTTGACAGCCCAAGCAGGAGTCAGGCGAAGCAGAAATATTCTCCAAAAAGTACTCAGAAACAGAGGCAAAATAAAACAAGACTTTAACCACCTAGCTGTGGTTAAATGCGGCCAAAACTAGTTTTTAAAGCTTTTCGATTACCAAAGTCATTGCTGCCATCCGATGACTCCTGAGGTTCTGAGGTTGACACTGCTGCATGCTGAAGTCACCTCTGTGCCCGTTCCTTTGCCCTGTGCTGCCACCTGAGTGTTTTGCAGGATGTCAATTGTTGCCTCATTTCAAGCTTTTGCAGGCAAACCATTACTCTCTCTCTCTCTCTCTCTCTCTCTCTCTCTCTCTCTCTCTCTCTCTCTCTCTCTCTCTCTCTCTCTCTCTCTCTCTCTCTCTCTCTCTCTCTCTCTCTCTCTCTCTCTCTCTCTCTCTCTCTCTCTCTCTCTCTCTCTCTCTCTCTCTCTCTCTCTCTCTCTCTCTCTCTCTCTCTCTCTCTCTCGTGGTCACATTATTCAGTACTGAAAGCAGTGCACATTCACTGTTGTTTCCTTTTTCTGCACTCCTGTTAGCTGCTTGGAGAAGTGTATGGTAAGGATATGTGTGCTAGCTGGATCTGCAAGGCCAGTGCATGCCTGCTGCAAACTGCCGCTGCCTCAATTCTGAAAATATCTTGCCCACAACGGGTAGTAAAACGCCTGTCTTAGACATCTGAAACACGATAAACTTGCTGTTGGTATGCTTAGGGTGCTAGTGAATAAAGGGTGCGAAACTATTTTTCCGGGGTGGGAAACAATGGAATAAAGACAACAGCTGCATTCGGTGTTTTTTTTGTTTTTTTTCTGCTCAATTGGTTGCATCGCAGTCTAGCTTCGTCCGTGTGTTCGCCTTGTGGCCCAGGCACGCTCCAGACGAGAGAAAAAACCTTGCACCCCCTAGCTTCATGACGACTGTTCCCTCCACAGGAAAAACCGCCTTGCACGTGGCTGTGGAAAAGCGCGACAGGGCTGCCTTGTTGACTCTGTGCGAGGCAGGTGCTGATGTCAATGCCACTGTGGCTGCCACGGGAGAGACAGCCCTGCATTTGGCCATAGCAAAAGACTTCACCGATGGCGTTGCCCTTCTGCTCCAACAGGTATGCTGTCAAATTACTCTTGAACTGATGCGGAAGCGGTCTATTCAGGACCCTCGGGGAATTTCTCGTCTTCTGACGCCTGGAAGCACCCCTACTTCGACAATTGCGCAATCATTCAGTGCTGTCAAAACTGGTATCGCAGTTTTGTTGACACCAGAAGCGAACTGTAGATAGTGCTTAGAGTTTAGCAACACTGCCATCAATCCCAGCTGTCAAAAAAGGGCGATCGACATTTGCATGATCAGTTACCGATTGCTGTCAAATTTGTGCTGGGAAATTCAACATCAAGGCTTGACTGAGAATGGTCATTGTTGTATTTCTTCGTGATAATGTTCAGCAACTTCTTTGTTCCAGTGCTTTCCCACATTATCTCCCACTGTGGGTAGGTCTGGAGCAGATGCTGCTTGACTTCCTCTCCCTCATCAAGCATTATGATGCAGTGGAGGTAGGATGTGCCATTGCTTCTGATAGTATGTTACGATGCTCTTGTAGTTGGTGAGTGGGGTGGGTTGATCTGGTTGCTTTTCCGGATCTTCATCCCCCAAGCCGCGGCACGAGCATCGGCTTCTTCACGTGCCAAGTGATAGGCTTGGGCGTTACCCCTCAATTCAATCTGAGTAAGGAACACAGTCCAGATGATGCTGACGGTCTTTGTCCCTTCATGTGGTGGGTGGGTGTCGAAGATGTGGTGAGCCTCAGCGCAAATGCTGCCGTCTTGAGAGTGGGTGAAGGTGTAACGAGGTAGCTGGGTGATGGCCAGAGCACTATCCACCTGCTCACCAATCGTAACTTCTCCTCCCATAGTGTTGTGTAAAGGTGTGACTTGAGCATTGTCTTCCCTAATGCATGCCACAGCTACCACTTCATTGGCGCTGACCAGGGCTGCGTCCGTGTAGGCTACTATACTCAAGCATCTTGTTGAGCGCTTTCACACATGCTTCTCGCCTGCTCCTGTGCTGTGCATGTGCATGTTCTTGGGAATTGGGCAGATAAGGGACCTTCAGACGGGCTGTGTTTGCTGGGGTGCTTCCCCACTGGGGTCGGGGTTGAGATTGAGTTGAGATGCATGCCTTTACTGTGGGTGTTTTGCCTAGTTTGCTAGTTAGTGGACATGGTGGGCCTCAAGAAGTTCGTTGAGGGTCCTGTGGGTGCACATCTCCATGAATCTTTACATAGACAATGAGGCTGGAAAGTGTAGGGCTCTCTTGGTGGATTTCCAGATGGCAGTTTCCAGTTGGGCTCCTTTTTCTCTGAGGATATTGTCGTAGCCATGTGGACCACATAGAATGTGGTTGCGCTAGGCAAAGGATGTGTGCCTCCCGCGGCCCCCTCTGTCTAGTGGTTACTGTGTGGATTGTGTGGCCTAGTTGGTCCAATTGTTGCTTGTGTAAGCTTATTTGATGAGTCCATTTGTTGTTGGCTTGTGTGTGGAGACCGAGGATCTGGACTGGCTGTATGTCAGGTGTAAATTTTGGCCTTTGTTGGTACAGATGACTTATTGGACTGTGGAGTGAGAATTGCCTTATTTTATGAAGGGTGGTGCTGTCTTGTGTCGCGCGACTGGTGCCGCGTGAGCGTGCGGGAGCACGAGTGGCCCCGGCCCGCAGTAAGAGCCGATGCGCACGACAGCTGCTCAGCTGACAAAAGAAGTCCCCCACTTTATTTGGGGCAGAATATGTACAAAATAAGTGGCGCCACACGCTAGTGGCAGCCTAACTAAATGGCTGAAGGGTGGCGACCTCTACATCTTCCCCTTTGAGGACCAAACGGAAGAGGGAGGACACCAGACACTGCACGTCACAAGTTCAGGTGGTCCGGAGGCACAACACGGCGGCCATGACCAGAAGCTTACTAACCACTCAGATTTTGAGATTTTACAAGCTGAACTTGCAAAAATATAGTCACAGCCAGTCACAGCAAAATCTGTAGAAAGAAGCGGAGCTCAGAAAAGCAAATTAGTCGAGAAGCTCACAATCTTCTTCAGCCAGAGAGTAGATGGAGCCTGCTAGCGCACTAGAGTGTCCGACTTCTTGTTCAAGGGACCCTGCAACACTTACCATCGACTACTCGGATTGTATTTAGGAGTAGAGTAAAGTCTATTGTCCCAGCATTCTCCACCCACAAGAATTATGAAAATCCGTTCTCTATCACCGAAACTACGCGCGATGAGAAATTGCGCATAATTGTTCCCTCTCAACTCGGCCGCGGACAACGCGACGAAAGCTGCGCACTCTCTTCCAAAGAGGGGGGCGGCTCGTGGCTAAGGTGGCTAGAATATCGTGGCGTTCTGTTTGGCATCCTTCGGTATATCCCATGCCAGGGAGTTTTGTCCTTTTCTCTGCAATGTGGAGGGGTCTATTTCCGGTCTGGTGGCACAAGAAAGCAGGCATGGCTGCCTGCTCGCAAGCACGCGCTCAGGCTGGTAGGGCGTTTTTGAAGCAATAAAAGTTTGTTGTCGAGTGGGCTCGTTGAAAGGGGAGTATTGAGTTCGTCACTCAGACTCCGCGCATACTCAAAGCACACAAGAAACAAGAAAACTATGCGTACAAGCTCAGGAATAGAGCGATTGGTACACAGTGCCAATGACGGCGGATCATCACAGAAAATGCGAGAAATAAGCTGCGAAGTTGATTAGCGACAGCCAATAGGACAGCCATGGCCCAAATGACGTCGTTTAGGCCATGTCTTAATGAGGAGAATTGATGAGAGCGCGGTTGGTTTTTCCGTGTCTTTCACGGTGATTTGTGCGCTTACCGCTTTACGTGCACATGTAATATTTGGCTCAGGTATTCCTTGCTGTGTAATCTAAACGTCACTCAGGTTTAGTTGCACTGCACAAATAGTGTTGCAGGGTCCCTTTCAAAATACTAATGCATGCACTGCTGTTCCTTGCTGCAGGAGAACATTGACGTGGTGGCCCTCAACCGTGAGAACCTCGATGCCCTGAACCTGGCCATTAACCTGGAGCAAACAGATATTGTGCGCCTGCTGCTTGCTCACGCTGACAACCTTGTCCAAGAGAAGACTGCTGACCAGTGCCTTAAGGTGAGCTGGCACGTTTAGAGTTTGTTTTGTGCCTATCAATCTCAACAGTGGGAGAGTCGAAAATGTGAGCTGCATACCGAGCAAAATGCATATTGAGCCCATTAGAAAGAAGAAAGAAAGATCCCTTCTGACTTTAATATGACCCGGGGAAAAAAAGAGGGGAAAGTAGAGCCAAAGAATTGGCCGCGTATCCGCTTTCTTCGTGGAAAATGATGTCAATAGATGATATTGTTTCTGCCTCCCATGCCACGTAATGCTCCTCCTTATGCCTTCCCCTCTCCCACTGTCTCTCCTTCCTTCCCATATCTCCCCCCACCTTTTTTTGTTCTGCCTCTCTTCCCATCCACCTCCTTCACCCTTTCCTCCCCTTCTTTCCTCCCCCCCCCCATGTTCTCCTACCTCTTCCCTACCCGTCTCTCTTTTCCCCCTCCCATTCTTCCTTTCCCCATTCTTACTCCCCCACCGGTCTCCACTTCGTCTCTCTGTCTCACCACTCTTCTCCTTGGCAGCCCCCTTCCACTCCAGCTGCTCTTCTTTTTCAGTCCTCGCTTCCCCGTCATTCATTTTCCACTCCCTCATTTTATCTCACTGTCCTCCTCACCTTCCCTTTCCGTGTGCAGCTCCTCCTTCTTGGGTCGTTAATCCACCCCTTGGCAATGCAACACACAAATGACCCAAGGCTAGGACACTAGTTGGCCACAAGTGGATCACTGGTAACCCACAGGCGGGACCCTGATTGGTCAGCACTGGTGGATATTGGTCAGCACCCATCAATCGCCCGTGAGCTGATGACAAGCCAGCGAGCAGGCCCAGCAGTAACATTTCTGCCTTATTCTGGTGGCAGACGGACAGACCAAAATTTGTCCATTTAGCTAGCCCAAGAAAGTACTATCACTTTTAAAAGCAAAAAGATGATCAAAGGGATTGCACAGGCATTCCATCTGCACCCCTTCAGCCATGTGTGTGGTGACATCACCTGTTGTTCAGAAACACCCTCACCAACTGCCAGGCATATTCCACCGCATTGCACACTGTGCATTTCAGTGTGCTACAAAGCAAAAGCCAGAAGCTTTCCCAGAACAGCAAATCATTGGCAGTGTTCTGAGGCCAACCTGTGTCATTCATCAGGGCAGCTATACACAGTAACAGCTGCTTACGTGGGGTACGTCTCAACCTTGGTTGTTGTGCAGCGTGAAGACGTCACTTCAATCATGGGCACCTTGAAATGCACTGTGAAATGTTGAATGGCCGCAGGATAAGAGCTTAGCATGTTGAGAGGGAAATTGCAGTTCTAGGAGCCAGCTGCTCAAACATCGCAGGATTTTTTCATTCTGCCATTTTGATGGATGAATATTATTTGGTATTAAAACAAGACAAGGCAGTAAACACGTTTGACAGATGGTCATTCTCACCGAGGCTAATGTGGGGAAAGGTGTTTTTTTCTGCCAGCAGTTGGCAGTTGCCAGTGCAAGTGCAACCACAGCGGGCCGGAGGTTGCTTACTACAGCACCGCTACTACAGTTGAACCTCGTTATAAGAGACACTGATGTAAGAGACAAATGGGTATAAGAGACACTATTCACCCACATGGTTGGCTGCCCTATCTTTCCCATTAAATTGACCTCTTTTATAACAGACATCGGATGCAGAAGACAGTTGGTTATGAGGGACAAGTCATCCTTCAACTTTAATCAATAATCTTGCTTGTAACAGACATTTTAACTTCAGATGCACTGCCACCAGTCACTAATTGCAGTTGCTTCCATTCTGGAAACACAGGTGGATGACAGACGCCTGCAGTCACTATTTATTATACCTTCAGCAAACACAAAGTGGTTCAGTCAGCTATGAAATGACGATGAGAAGCCCTGCCAATGAAAATGCAACTTACAGAAGTAGTTGAAGCTTGCTGCCATCCATTGGAGCGCGACCGCACATGCGGGCTCTCCCACTCGCGTAGCTCCCAATCGAAGCATCGCAGATGTTGAGTCCTGCAAGCGTAATGAATAGCCTGAACACACAGCAGAAGAAGCTGTGCACTATGGCTATTCATCAGGCTTGTGAACTCAACATCTACGATTCATCTTCCACAAACAGTGAAAGAAGAGAAAGCTTGTAGAATCGGTTGTAAAAAACAGTGTAAGTACAGTCATGAAGCAAACAAAGATTCAGAACTGTTTCATAAATTTTGGGGCCAAACATAAATTAGAATGAATCTTTTGAAACATGCTGTAGCGTTCTTTTGAGCTTTTTTTTTAGTCATATGGTGCCCACATTGAACTAGGGTCTGATTAGTAAGTGAAAACATGGTTCTCTGCTTATAAGAGACATCTCATATAAGAGACAGAAACTGCTCCCCGGTACGTGTCTCTTATTAAGGGGTTCAACTGTACCATCATTATCCACCTTTGGCAGGGGTCGTGTCCTTTTCAGTTGCGGAAACCTTTGCTTTAATGCAGGATGCCAACGTCAGTGTGGTGCCAGTTGGCACACGGTCCATACACCCACTGTGTTGCTTTGTGCAGCGCACAGTTGGCATTCGAGACTGGTCCTTTTTTCTCTCTGAAGGTTGGTCAGTGCCACTGTAATTAATGAAATTTTCGCACACCAAATGCAAGTGGAGCTATCAGCAGGGTTCGCACAGGTCCTTGAAAACCTTGAAAACCCTTGAATTTAGAAGTGTCAATTTCAAGGCCTGGAAAGTCCTGGAATTTTTACATGGTCCTTGAAAACCTTTGATTTTTCCGGAGAGAATCATTGGCCCTGTCTTTTCACAAGAATTTCAAGTGTTTGTCATGGATTTTAGGTGTTAACAAATGTAAAGAAACATTGTAACAATCAAGTTTCAGTGTATTGTATGAAATTATAAGATTGGTGGATTTTCATTATTACAAGGCAACATTGGGAGCAGGCACTTGTCAATCGAATCCATATCACGATACATATAAAAGCCAGCTTCTGTTCTCTATCTTGCATCTAGTCTGTGGACGCTTGCTCATTGCATGTTTACTGTGCCTCATACGCTCCATCTACGTTTGCTTTTACGTGCAAATGGTGGACGTGTACATAGTTCATCCTGTCTTGAAGCAACACTTTCTCGATTTAATTTCAGCTGATACTCTTGCTGACCAAGCAGGAGATGCAGGCAACATTAACTAAGTTTTTAAATCAAACAGCCTCAAAAAAACACAAAGAAAATGAAAAACCTGTAAATACCAGCAATAAAATAAAAAAATAAAGCTGGGGGAGCATTTACGAACCCGTTAGCACCTATCTAGATGTGCACTAATGTGCTTAGGTATTGTGGAATAAAAACTTTTGCATTGTGTTGGAAAAGTTATAAATAATCCCAGATAAAACATTAGATGGGGACCTTGAAAATGTGTTTTCTGGTCCTTGAAAGTCCTTGAAAACCCTTGAATTTTTGCTTTTGAAGCCTGTGCGAACCCTGTATCAGACAGCTGTGTAGGTGGTACAGAAGCGACTAGAGCAAAAAGAAAAAGCTTGCTTGCAGTGACAAGATTAGGGTTTAACAGCTGCATGGGGAAAGGTTTCTTTTCTGCTCCCCTTTTTACAGTGAAGGTGTATACAGTCGAATCCCGCTTCAACGAAATTGACGGGACGCGCAAAAAATTTCGTTGAAGCGAAAATTCGTTGAGGCGAAATCCGCCCCAACACACCACGGAAAGGCCCGAAAAATAGCCCCGTATGTTTCCGCATCATTGGCAGCAAAAAAATAATGTTTAGAAAAAGGAGTGACGCGCAATAACGTCACGTTTATTCGGATAACAAACATACCAATGGTTATCTGTGCTCACTGCACGCAAAGAAGGCGTTACGGAGGGGGGTGAAGAAAAGCAGGCGGAAAACGTATTGCTGCACAAGGCGTGCCCACCGAGCTGATTACTTTCAGATAGCTGCTAGGCCGTCGGAAGCCCCCCTCGCTTGTGGCAGGAGCAGTGGCGTTAGGGTGGCTAGAATGGGTAGGTGTGATGACCGGCCAGGAAAAGCTGGCCCCCGTTCGCGTGAATGCCGCGCGGCGGCGCTGTCGTCAGGGGCGCCGTCAGCTCGCGCGGCCGTTCTGGCCGTTCTCCGTGCTACGCGTCTCTGCCACGACCCGGCGGGGACGCGTTACTGAGCTCTGGCTATTGTAGCTAATACCGCAGTTCCTTAGACAAGGCAAGGCTTGTGTTGCGCTACCGCTAACATGGGGTTTTCGACACGGCTAAATACATTCGAGTTTTAAGCTGCCAGAAAGCAAGCAGGCGCTTGAGAAATGCCACATTAAAGCCGCTGAGCGGGAGCTTATGTGTGCTACAGGGCTTTTTGCAGGGCTTATGTGAAATATTGTGTTTTTTCTTCGAGGTGAGCGCTATATAATTGCTAGGATCACGCGGCATGTTTATTCTTGCCACTCGTATTTTTTTGTTGCTGTTGGTGGTGGTGGTGGTGGTGGGCGTAATTGCGTACGAAAGTAGATAACTTCGTTTACACCAGCCAAATCAACATGAAATTGTGGCATACGTCCTAATGCAACGTCCTGGAGTCATTTCATTCCCAATGTAGTTCGAAAACCAAACAAAAAGATGCAACATGTTCCTAGCCGAGCAAACTTTATTGCGTGGAGCAGAATGCAGTTCAGTTCTGCTGCTTCTTTCACGTTAGCCAAGCCTTTTTTTTTTTTTTGCTGTTGCTCTAGTTTGTTTTGTAATCAAAATGCAAATAATAATGAACGATGTGTAGCACAGAATAAGCGCTGCCGCTTCAGATGTGTAGCAGCATTGTTTTTAGTTGTACCACGTACTAGATTTAGTCGCGGTAAAATAGTACATTCAAAACTCGATCTAATGAACAAATTCTGATTAATTCTTTTACGAACTCGAACTAACGAAGTAGATTCCCCGCCTCCTCCCGGTTTAACGAAGAATTTCGAGCAACAGACATATCTAATATTGAGAAATTTCGAATGTGTTCGGACAGAACACCACGAAGATGATTGGGCCACGTCAGAAAAAAAGAGGCATTTGTTTTCACGGAACTTTATGTGACAAATTACTCAACAATCTCGTGGTGCATGGCGTCCTGGCCAGCACGCTTCCCACAATCTTGAAGGGAAATGACGCCATCATTCATGCCAATTCTTCTGGAATAGCGTCGAAGAAAAATAACCTCAAGGACACATATATCCTGCACGAGAAACTGGAGGAAGCCCTGTTTACATGGTGCAAGGATATGAGAGTCAAGAACGGTCCGCTCAGCGGGGAGGTGGTACAACAGAAAGCGCTGTGTTTCGCGTGACTGCTGGGGTGCGATGACTTCAAAAAGCCCCAGCTTGCTCATTATTTTCCCCGTGCACTTTTAGTGCATCGCTTAATTATCGTCAAGCGAGCTCCGTAGCTAGCCGCCACAATTACAATCTCATGGTAGCTGCTGGGATGCGACTCCCTTTAGACATGGAATTTATGAAATCAACTGCTTGGAAAATGACAGTCCCGATTTTACGAAGTTCCCGATTTAACGAAATACGCGCTTTTCGGTGACTGCGTTACATCGGGTTTTAACTGTATGACATGCTAGAACTACTCATGTAGTTCTAGCATGCTAGAACTACTACGCAAACAGCCCAATTGTCCTGAAGCGTCTTGTCGGCCTTCGGAATAGCACGCGACCACTTCAAAATCAGGTCCTGACACGTGGTTGCAAAAAAGAGGGACACTTTTTCGGAACAAGGTTTGTATCCGAAATCGCACAGCACGAAGCACCATCTCTGAGTTTTTTCTTTGAAGTAGAAGGCATATTCGCCACCGCACAGCGCAGTGCAGTTATACACGAAACATGCAATAATCTGCAGCCAAACACATAGTGACTAGTCTTACCCGCCACGGTGGCTCAGTGGCTAAGGCGTTGCGCTGCTGAGCACGAGGACGAGGGTTTGATTCCCCGCCGCTGCGGCCGCTTTTCTGATGGAGGCGAAAAGCAAAAAACGCCCGTGTGTACGAGATTTCGGCGCACGCTAAAGATCCCCAGGTGGTCAAAATTAATCCGGAGCCCGCCACTACGGCGCGCCTCACCGCCTCCGTTGCGTTGGCGCGTTATACCCAACAATCAATCAGCAACTAGTCCGCGCCCAGGCGCTGGTACAGAGGCTGGCCGCTGGACTGGCTTTCCCCCGCGGAAACGCTGACGGCGCCCCTGACGACAGCGCTCTGTTTTGCCCTAGCGGCAGGCACGCGCCGGGGGAACACCCGCTCTGCGGGAAAGGCGCCGCGGTCATCACACCTTCCCATTCTAGTGGCGTTATCTTATCCTCTGACGGCACGGCAGCTACTGACCTTGGCAGGCAAGACGCGCGCGCTTGCATTAAACATGACCGTGCGCTCGCGACTAAGATAGGATGACTTGGCTTCAAGACCAAACACGCAAACATGATTTTTGCTCTTGGCTATGAAGAATGGTAGAAGGAAAACGGCAAGGACAGCTGCTCACGAGCCACAACGCATACATGACGGCGCCGCGCTATTCGTGCGATTTCAATTGGATACAGATTGGCTGTAGCCATGGAGGCTGTAGCCACTGTAGCTCCGGCTTGGCGAACCGGGCCTGTGCCTCATGTAAAGACGGCCAGCCACATCGTTATCACCATCAAACAATGGCGTCCGCCTATGAGTTTTTTTTTTTTTTTGGTGCGTTGTGGGCACACCGCGCATGTTTTCGGTGAAACTAAGCTTCCTGAATGTTTAAAAAGTTACAAATAGCTGGCGCTATGCTTATTTTATTGTGAAATAATTGTTCAAACCCAGCCCAATTCATCGAAAATTTCGTTGAAGCGAAAGCAAGCCAGACAAATGGTTCGTTGTGGCGAGGACTTTGTTGCATTGACTTCTATGGCTAGCTGACGGGGAATTGGAAATATTTCGTTGAAGCGGAAATTTCGTTGAAGCGGACTTCGTTGTAGCGGGATTAGACTGTATGGCCAACCCGCCAGGTTTTTATTCCGGTAAAGCCGCTTTCCTCGGCACTGCCTCGCTGCTGTTCCTCGCTACCGCCGACTACCCTTTCACAAGTTTTATACCTCTCACCACCACCAATGTTTCTTTCACAAAATGTGCAATCAGCCGGTATCAGCAGTTGCACTTTTAATTCACTATGGGACGGATGCATGTCATTTGCTCAGAGGATCGGCGCTCACAGAAGTGCAAAGGGGTGCAAAAACAACGGAAAGCCACTGCCGTAGTACAAGCAATCACCGCTGTTTCCTTCTCTAGTTCTGCCTTCTCAAGCAGCCGCGATTCCCTCCCGGATGCAGAGCAACCAGCCCGCTTGGAACGCCGATGGGATCCAATAATTGTTTTTCAGCTTGGACACCTTTCAGAGCCACATTTTTCCCTGATGTCTTTCACGTCTAAGCACGCACACACCACTGGTTGCCAGTTTATGTGGGCGTAGAAGGGAATGGAGAAAGGGGGCATGCATGAGCACCTAGGCTACATGCCCTCACCAATGACATTCATTGTGCTTGTGGGAGATTTAATCGTTGGCGCTTCGCGGCTGAATGCGTGCAACCTGTCTGCCGTCCTCTGTGGTCTTGCTGTTTGGGTTGGTGTGTTATAAAGACACTAAGATGCCTACGATGTGGGAGGGACACGAACAGCCCCATGTTTGTCTGCTAGATAAAGCTCGAGTGAGTCCACATTTTAACTCACTATGGAATGAACGCGTGTTGTTTGCTCAGAGGAACAAGAGCAGGTATTGAAGCAGGGTCGTTGCATGCAGAAACGCGAATGGGCGCATAAACAATGGGAAGCTGCTGCCGCAGAATGTCCAGGTACTGCCATTACTGCCTCAAGTTCCATCTCGCTGTGAGGCAGGCACACGTGCTGCGGCGTGCCCCGGTCCTGAATGACCACGGACTGGAGATCATCGTCTACCAGCGGCTACCGGGTGCCGACTGCCCGCGGCCTTCCAGGACGTGAACGCCAATTTTGTGAGGCGGGAAGGAAAACCCCCTCTGCAGGTTCTTGAGTAGGGTGTGTTCGGTGTCAGCTGGAGCTAGCCACAGTCGCCAGTTAATCAGACGAGGGCGCTTTGAGAGGTTACAAAGAAAACATGTATTCTAGAACAAAGCACGACGCAGACAATAATACTTAGACGATAGACTACCAGAGAGCTAACAAAGCCCAAAACGTTTAACTAATGCACAGAAAAGCCTATAAATCTAAACGCCAGTAAAAAAAAAAGTGCCACAAAAAAGTTCATAACGAGTTCACTGTGACGTGGCGTAGTACTCGGGGCGTCGGGGTGTCGCGGTGCGTTGCGCTGAGGGCCGCGTCGGGAAGTCTCGCGTGCTGGGTTGTTGCCGATGCAGCTCTGTCGCTGCTCTTCCAGGAACGGTACTTGCAGGAACGGTCGTGGCCGGAGAGAGAGAGAGAGAGAAACGTTTATTTGAGCTTTCTAAAGTGGGAGTGGTTCCCTAGTCTGGGAATCCATCAAGTGAGCAGAGAGCCTTCGCTCCGGAACCTGGTCACCACCAGGCGCCATGTCACGGAAGGCCGCGGGCAGTCGGCACCCGGTAGCCGCCGGTAGACGATGATCTCCAGGCCGTGGTCATTCAGGACCGGGGCACGTTGCAGCGCGTGTGCCTGACACGGGCCAGGACACTGGGGAATAGGATGCTGGTCAGGGGAGGCCTTAGCGTCAGGTAGATCCCTCCGAGCTTGGGTCCCTGAGACCCGATGAGCTCTCGATCTGCGCCTGGATGCCGCTCTCCTCGAACCGTCCTCTCGGAACTCCTGCACTGCAATCACCCTCCTTCCTCGTTCCCATCTGGACTCGTCACCCCTCCGTTGTGGCCGGCTCTCATAGGCCACTCGCATTCACTGTCATCGGCTCGTGTGGCCTGCCACTTCTTCTTTTTCGGCACTGCCGAAACGAGGACAATCCCTTCATGGGCATGTGTCCGCGATGTCGTCGTCGTCGTCCCCGCCAACTGAGCGCTTCACCTTACACTCGCATAGCTCCGAATTCTACCAGATGAGGAGCAACTTGCCCGCTTGGAATGCCGATTTAAGCATATAACTCCTTAAAATGGTTGCAGCGCAAAAACGACGACGGACGAGTGAGGAACAAACGGGACGAGCGCTCGTCCCGTTTGTTCCTCACTCGTCCGTCGTCGTTTTTGCGCTGCAATCATTTTAACTATGTACCAACAAGCCCAACTGGTTCTCAATATAACTCCTGTTTAGCTAGGAGGGCTTTCGGAGTGTAATTTTAAGCCAGTGTCTTTAAGTCTAAGCAGGCGCACATCACCAGTTTTCCAGATTGCGTGTGTACAGGGCTTGGGGCAGCGGGAGAGGGCCTGCATGCACAGCTAAGCTTCATGCTCTCACCGATGACATGCCTGATGTGCTGGTGTGAGATTTGAACGTGGACGTCTCATGGCCCGATGCAGCCTGACAGCTGTCCTGCGTGATCGAGGGGTTTGAGTTTGTGTGTTACACGTACAGACAGTAAGATGCCTACGACGTGGGAGTGAAACGGAGAGCCCCGTGTTTTCCTGCCAGGATAGTTTGATTCAGCTAATTGCCTAGGAAGTATGCTCCGGTTACAAATAAACGTGCTTTGTTTTGTCCACACCTTGGATAGCACTCGAGCTTTGCTGGTCATCCTTCTTCACAGAGTAAAGGGCACGGAATTCTTTTATTGCCTCATTTGCTCATGTTTTTCTGTCTGTTTTATTAAAAAGTCCTTGTTGCGAGTGTGAAAACATGTTAGCCCATATCAGTTCGCACAGTGCCATGAGTATTGCTTGGGACAGCTGCAGCTTCTTAAAATTCTGAAAAATGCCAAAAATGGGAAAAAAGGTACTGCTGTGCTGTTCATTTATCTTGCACTGCACTTTGTGGCGTCACATATTGGGAATGGTAAAACGGTATTGTCAGAACTGGTTTCAGCATAATTAAATGTAAATTTGCCCTACGTGTGCGTTTTAAACAAGACACAAACTTTAGCTGGTAAGCATCACCAAGCAGGCTGCCTACCTTTAAAAAGTTGTGGACGTTATTGTAATTTTAATTTTGGTCGACTGTTTGGCCTTAGTGCACAAGTGCAGTCAAAATATTTATGTAGATGCATGCGTGCACGTGTGCATGTCTGTGTGAGACAGCCAGCAGCAAAAGCTGCATGTTGTGGGTGCAGTCAGTGTGGTGGCCAAGCCAAGCAGTCGTCTTTGCTCTTGCCCTTTCTCCATTTGCGACGCTTTCTCCTGAGGGGCATCATCCCCTTGGCTGGCCCAGTTGACACTCAATCTGTAGGGTCTCTGATGTCACAAAAGAAAAAAAATGGAAAGGTCCCACTGTGTGGAAGAGCCAAGTCATCATTGTGAATGAAATACAAATTATTAAAGTCTTACCTCGTACTATAAAATAGTGCGACATAAGACTTGCACTTACCTTCAGGCTATAACAAAGTAACAGAGGTAGAGAACTAAATAACCAGTCCATTGTGTCTATTTGTGCTTGTGTAATTTGCTTTTCTTTGATACAATTTTCAGGTGTACTTACCGAGTGCTGGGCTGTCAGGTGAAGCAGATGTATTTTGCAATACCAAGAGATTTGTATCATACCGATCCTACTGTATTGTTGGTGGTGCCTGACGTCAGCAGTAAAAACATTTTGTTTCATACACCGACGCTCTCTGGGCATGCTCACAAGTGAGCCACCCATGGGTGGTACCACGGATATGCCACGTGGCATAAGACTCAGTATGACTTGAATCAGTTTACATGTTGAGCCAGTAAGCAACCCTGAATCCGTTCAGAGTTCCTTTTTATTAAGCATTTGCTCTACTCTCGCTTGCAGGACCAGCCAGTTGAAAGCAAGGACCAGGTGGCTGTGGGTACATTATCTGGGTACGACATTCCCCAAAGAGGTATGGACGCTTGATGGCATCTTATCAGTTAACGCAGAGACCCCTAGCTGAGTAGGTTTAAGAAATTCATAGAAAAAAACTCTGTACATTGAAACTTGGATTTAACTAAATTCATACTGGTGTGTGAAGCTTTTACTGTGCCATTGCAAAACTGGGTTTGAAAGTATGTTTCAAATTGAACCAAGTTTATTTTTTTAGAATGTCAGGCTGTAGTGTGCTAATGCATATTGGTTTTATTTTATTGCTTTTATAAATTAAATGCATGGTGCAGTTGGGACTTTTTTACATGTCTTATGAACTTCCTGCATGCTTCTCGGATCTGACCATAACAAATTTCTTACTACATATGATAAATAAAATGAGAGTTAAAAAACTAACTGCAAATTGAATAAATCATTTTGGAATACAAAGATTTTTGGCTTGAAGGTCATAGAGCTTCTAAATACAGAAAACAAAAGGTAATTTATGAAACATATAAACGTGAGTTTGGTTATGTGTTCATATAAAAGTTTTCGATAAGAAATATGGTGCAAAAAATTACTTTAAAAAATTTTAAATATGTCAGGATGGCAAAGCAGTGAAATAAGAAAGTTGATAAACGTTTTCCAAGTTTGCACGAAGAAATTTCTTCTCCGACATTTTTTTAATTAATGCAGAGAGGCTCTATGGCCAGTGGCAATTCTTGCATATCGTGAGAAGAGATGCTTGCTGACAAGAGTTGCTAGTGTGTACCGTTTTCCTTTTCAAACATCTGGAGATAGCGAGCTGAGTCGCGACGCCAGAGGTTTCCACTACCTGTGCGTTGTACAGTGTAGACCGCTTATAACGTATGTCGCGGGAGCCGCAAAAATCCGCACTATAAGCGGTACCGCACTATAACCAAAACACGCGAGAATTCAACCACATCGCCACCTATCGCTCAAGTCAACCTATATTTATCATCACTCAAACGCACAGCGCTTAAAAACGAAGGCACGGTCTATATTTCGTATTATTTTTAACATCAGCCGCTGCTGCAGGGCAAAAGCGCAGTCTCAAAACGGCGAGTGCGGCTTTAACTTCCGTTGTGTTTGTTTTGAAAGACCATGGCTGCGTTTTTAGCGTCTATGAACAAATGCCGCAAGACGTGATAAGAACGCCAGCGGGATTTTTTTTTTACCTCGCCTTGTGTTCACGATGCCGAAGGCGGCTGCTTATCAGCGCAACGTACTGGTGGTGGAAATCTTCGGCTTCGCGCGGCTCGAATGTTCGGAAAGGGAAAGAGCGGTGGCTTATCTGCAACAACGTTCTAAAGCGTGAACCGAGTGGTAGATTTGGTATCGCGAAAACGTGCAGTGCTCGCCAGCGCGGATACAACTGGCGTGGTGTGGGCGGCGCGGTAAGAGGCGGCAACATGGCGTCGGCACTGTCCGTGAAGCGGTGCAGGCAGTTCCAGTTCTAACCGCTCGCTGAAATGCCGCACGGGGCGCAAGCGAAGATGCTCATGCAAGAAAAGAGCTAATAATGTGGGCGAAAAGTGGAATATAAACTGCCATCCACGCTGCTTGTGAAAGCGCTCATCAAAAAATACCGCGGTGGTAAACCTAAACATCTCTGGCGCGGCTAGCCGGCTCGGAGCGCTTCGAATCTCCCGCCATTAGGTACGCGTCTCCCCATTGGTGCAAGTCGTCAGGCTCCTCCCACTGCCACGCGAAGAAGCCACCGCGAGCGCGGAATCGTCGATACGAGCACGAAAAAAAAAAAAAAAAACGCCCGACGCTGATGTGCATGATTCGTGCGCGAAAACGGGCCATGCGGTTCACGATTAATAAAATCAACTTGCCGCGCGCGGATCTTGTCTGCCGCTATCTTCCGAGGTGCATCAAGCAAGGTCAGTTGTGGTTATCAGTCAGGTACGCGCGAACTATAGGGTGCCTTTTTTTTTGTTTTTTGTTTTTTTGGGGGGGGGGGGGGGGGTGTCCACGTTAGAGGAGGGCAAGGGGTGCACGCTGCGTCAGATGGCCGATTTCATCCTTTCTTTTTTCTTTTGCTACCCTAAAACGATGCCTCAGCTGCGCCGGTCGATCAGCAGACCCGCCGAAAAACCGCACTATAAACGGTGTTGTGCTTCGGCCAACCGCATCTTAAGCGGTATGCTTATGCATTGAGTTCTATGGGAGGCAAACCGGTGGTCGCAAAAACCCGCGTTATATCCGGTCCCGCACTATAAGCGGTTACGTTATAAATGGTCTACACTGTATAAGCAACCACCTTCAGCTTTGCAAATGCAAGGCGTGAACGAAAAAAACAATCCGGCTGGCATTCTTAAGAATGCCAGCTGGGTTATCACAATCGACAGTTTTAGTTTCACACATGTAGAAGCTTCACTCACGTAGAGCTCTCACGGATGATGAGTACGCGTGCTCATAATGCAAAGGGTCGCCGTGAGTCTCATGGACATACGAGAGATTCGAATTTTTATGTTGCGGTCTTTATGTAGCTTCCCGAAGTACAGTTGACAGTCCCCACCTGAGATATGTGGTCCGCCGCAGCTGCTTTATTCCGCCGATGTCACCCAGACCAGCTTTCCGATCTGACTCTCCATCTACCATGCGCACACGTTCGCGGCGCCAGTGCATGGAGCAGTGGTGCCATCTCTTGGGGCACTGCTGAACTAGCGGCACTCCGGATCGGCTTTAAGAGGAGTTGTTAGAGTGCGCTCGTCCTAGTGTTTTCTTCTTAGTATTCATTCGTTTTTGCACAATCGCAACCACGGTCTGGTAAATGCTTTTGTAGGGCTCTAATGGGTCTGGTCACTTCAAAGTACTAGACCAGTATTGCGCCATACAGGTCCTATATAAAACAGGCAGGACCCCGCTTATTCTGCATGATTTTTTACATGGTCTGTATGGAAATTTTCAGTAGAGGTGCTGGTTTTAATGCAGTCTGTTTTTTGCCCAATGACTCAGTTATTACTAGAGACCGGAAGTTTAGGCACTAAAAAATCGGGTTTTAGGCGCCTATTGTAGGCGCTCAAAATCGTAATTTAGGCATATATAGGCGCTACGTACTACCTTATAGGCATATATAGGCTCGAATAACATTTACTCAGGCGGTGTATTTCATAGCAGTTTTTTGGCTTTGAGTAAGCACAGGATACAAACATCGGGATTTCGAAAATGCAATTTTATTTTCTTCATGAAACATTTAAGGGTCGCGCTTTCAAAATATATAGGCTGACGCTACACTGTGCGAAAGGCTGTTGAAGCAGTGGCCAACAAGCACCATCTCCAGGTTTTCGGGCTTGAAGTTGTGCCTTTTGTCAGTCAATATCTGCTTGTAGGCAGAAAAAGAACGCTCCACATCCACTGAAGTTAGCGGAGCGTACTTGTACTTCGTCACGTTTGATGTTTTGATTCCATCTGGAATCGCGATATGTCCGCCGCTCAAAACCTCAGACAGTTCCTTCAGCGTAGAAAATCAAGGATTTCTGTCCAAGACAGACTTAAGCTTCTCTATAGCTCTGTCAGCAACAGGTCCCCTGGGAGCACTAGCGAATCTTTCCTGGGCGTCCAAAATCAGCTGAATATTTTGAGTCAGCGTGGTGCCCGAACTTTCTCAAGTTTCTGTATTCTTGTTGCCAAGAACGTGAAATGGGAACACAAATAGGCCAAGTCACATGGAAGTGTACCATCATGTAGAACCTTCTGGGCCCTTCTCACGGCGACACTCTCATCTTCTGCAAAGCTGCTAACAGCAGCCTTAACACCGTTTAAGCGTTGGTTGTAGTGTTCCACTGCCTTCAGCCAAGTTTCCCAGCGGGTAACAACAGGCTCCGATGGAAGAGGTACATCCGGTAACTGCTCCCTGAAAGCACGAACGCGGGAAGGAGCCTTGAGGAACACCGCCTTCCCTGCAGCTATCAGTTCGTTGACTGAACTGAACGACTTTCGTAGCTCTTCACAAACCCGATGAACCCCGTGAGCCAGACAAGTGACGTGCAATAATTCTGGATAAAAAACCTTGAGAATTAAGTGCACCAGCCTTATGCATATAAGCTGCTGAATCTGTGTAGAGCATCAGTACTCGGTCGTCGTGGGCTCCGGAAGGGTGCAAAAGCGGGCGATGGTCTCGCCGCTAGTTTTTTCCAGCTCTTTTGCACAGATTAGTAAAGGTGTTATTTTCTCTTCTGCCTCTAGCTTTCCGATTACAGAGTAACCAAGTACTCGTCCGGTCGAATCTGTCGTCTAGTCCACATAAATCCATATGTGGAATTCACCGATTTCTCTTCTAATTTCTTGCAGCGTCTTCTCGTACAGTGGCGAAGAGTCGACTCTGATGGTACATTTTGTTTGCAGTACTTTTGCAAGAAATTCTTGAAAGTGTTGTTTTCGATCTTCGCCCAAGGGATGTTAGCAGCGACTTCGCATAGGTCTGCGCTGAATTAGCTATGTTAGCAATGTTAGCAAGCGTCAAGTTAGCAATGGAGAGGGACGAGATGCTCATGCATTCCCATCGGTCCAACAATAGATCTCCCAATTTTCCATCGAGATATACGACTGATTTAGGCAAAATCTGTGCTCGACAGCACAAAAAAGGCATTTATAGGAGCTTAAAAGCTTGTATAGGCACGGACCTAAACATAGGCGCGTATAGGCACAATCAACTATTGCTTAAATTACTCCCCTTCCCTTAGTTCATGCTTATACGTTAAATACCCGCCGCGGTGGCTCAGTGGCTAAGGCGTTGCGCTGCTGAGCACGAGGTCGCGGGTTCGATTCCCGGCCGCGGCGGCCGCTTTTCTGATGGAGGCGAAAAGCAAAAACGCCCGTGTGTACGAGATTTCGGCGCACGATAAAGATCCCCAGGTGGTCAAAATTAATCCGGAGCCCTCCACTACGGCGCGCCTCATCGCCTGCGTTGCGTCGGCGCGTTAAACCCCACAATCAATCAATCAATTATACGTTAAATAGGCTCGATACGGACTCAAATAAAAAATAGGCATTTTGCCTAAAGTTCCGGTCTCTAGTTATTACAATGGTTTACATAGCTTTTGAAAACTTGTCACGGTTGGTGGCTCTTGTTAGATTGCTTTATCTATACCGTAGATATAGCATGGCTGTCCATGTGTGTTCCTCAGCCAATGAGTTTTACTGGTGCCATAGTTCAGTATCAAAGTCGTGCGGTCTGTTGCAGATGAAGTTTATCCTCACAGATGCTTAGGGAGACTGTAGGCGTGACGATACAGCACAACTTTAGACAAACTCAAGACAATGCACACTGCAGGCAATGATTTCCCACTGATAACATTTTGAATACATCACTGTTCATGTTAAAAGTTGAGGCACCAACTCCCCCAGTTCTGTACGTTGCTCAGTGCAGGCACTGAGCACTAAGACAGGACTTTGGTCCTCTCCAAGCGCTTGCAGTCTGTGTATGGACTGTACATAGCTGAACGTGACTTCTGCCTGCAAAAAGTAGTGTTGTCTTGAGAGGGGAATGAGGATTCCAGCATGTGCAGCCATCCCACCGTCTTCTATTTTCCTCCATAGTTACAGGTGGTGAAGAAGAGGCTGGATGTACCGAAGACCTCCGAACGAGGGTCATGTCAGCCCTGGACCGGGAAGAACACGCGACCAAGTTGTTGGGCTACCTGCACAGCGAGAATGTGGCAGAAAAGATGGTCTCTACGCTCGGGAAAGATGACCTTGGCAGCAAAATTTTTCACAAATTTCTTCAGGTGAGCTTTTCTGCATTACAGGCACACGTACTTCCAGCCTTCACTGAAGTAGTTTGCATGCACAGGGGAATTGAGCGCCTTCACTGAGCATTGGAACTCAAACTGTGGATGCCATCAGGTGGTCGGCCAAACCTTGCTAGCCACTGGCCTCCTGAGCAAACTGGTCATTAGAGCTACAGGTGTAGATTTTCTGCAGTCCTGGTTGTGCACATAAACTTTTTTAAAAGAAAATTTTATATGCTGCAATAAAGATCCTACTTTGAAATTGGCTTGTCCTTAACCCCTTCAATTTAGGCATACCATAGTTTCCTAGTTCCTGGCCTGGCATGTGTTTCTGTGAGCATTCATTTGTGTGTACAGTCCAGCCCGCTTGTAACAAACACATCGGGAAGTGGAAATCAGTTCGTTATATCTGCTTTTCACAATATCTGAACATAAAATACATGCATGGGAAACCAAGATTTGTTCTTCATAGCAGGAATTTCGTTAAAACGGGGTTCACTATAATTGGACTATACTGTGGAAAGATTTATGCAGAAAAACGCCTATGGCAGGCAAATGATTTCAGACAAATATTTCCCAGATTTCTTACAGTTTTCGTTGCTTTCCAGTAAAATTTCTTTAGCATAAGGGGTACAACGGAATGGTTGCTATACAGGGTGTCCCAGCTATCATACACCAAGATTAAAAAAAGAGCAATGGCATTACTCGAAGAAAACCTAGTGCATAATGTTTCCAGCACAGTGGAGTAGTGGCCAGGTATTTTTTTGTTGATAAGATTTAGTTAATTAATTGTAATTAATTATCCAACTTGAGCAATACTGTCCTAATCATGAAATGGTCAATAGTAGGTACCCACAAGGGACATCTAACTGCGGTATTTTCAGCGACGAACAAATTCTGCACTTAGTTGACTGATAAAGAAACCCCGCGAAATATCAAAAATACTACGTGACTCCACCTCATTCCGCATCATAAAGCAGTGCCCTCAAACAGGCTGAGTTAGCCAGAATGAAGTAAACAAAAAAAGAAAGAAGAAATTGATCTGCCACACATGCCCCGCGAAAATTGCTGTTGCTGCTCCTAACATGCATACCATTGTCAAGGTGATGTGCTGTCTCTTCGGTCGTGTGACAGGCAAAGCAGCTACTTTCAATCACCTTATTTGAGGGCACTGCTTTATGATGCGGGTAGAGGCACTGTCACGTGGTATTTTTCATATTTCGCGGGTTTTCTTCATCAGCCAGAATAAAGGAGTACGCAATTAGTTCGTCGCTGAAAATGCCGCAGTTAGATGCCCCTCGTGGGTACCTACAAGTGCCTCATTGACACTTCAGTGATTAGGACAGTAATTCTCGAGTTAGATAATTACAATTGATTAAATAAATCTCAATAACAAAAAAATTACTGGCCACTACTCCACTGTGCTGGAAACATTATGCACTAGGTTTTCTTCAAGTACAGCCATTTTTCTTTTTTTTAAATCTTGGTGCATGATAGCTAGGACACCTTGTATACTGGCCATACTTTCTCACCTCTTTCACATCGGAAATAAGTAGTTCGTGAATGCCTGGTGAGGTACTGTGCTCTAACGAGAAAAACAAGCAATGAAAATGCCAAAAAATGCAGCATTTTTTAAAAAAGGTGGAGGTAAAACGAGTAGAAAAGTAGAAAACTAAGCAGAACTACCGTTTTCCGCTGTAAGGTTCTGTGAGATGCATGACTGTAATGGGTTAAAAACATGTTTCTGTTTTGGATGCCAAGCTGGCTCGCTCTCTCCACAGCCACCACAGACATAATCCCCTGGCCCTAACACGTGCTCTTGCATGTCGCCATGTTTTGCACAAAGCAAGCAGCTTTCTTTCTTGGCTGTGGCTAGCGTTCCGTCCAGACGGAACGATATAAAAGTGCTAAAGTTCCGTCCAGACAAAACGGAGCGCTGCGGGTTATCCTTCCGTCCAGACAGAATACAACTGAGAACTTAGCGTGACGTCCAGACGGAGCTGGCGTGAAATTTGTACCGTTCCGTCCAGACGAAAGTAAAGCCGGCTGATCAGACACCATCTTGTGTATTCATATTTGGTGTAGGGGTTGTGCTCCGGATAATGAAACTGTCATACCAGGTTCGATTCCCCTCGTACTTGCTTTCTTTTTTTGCGTGGTTGTGCCAGCGTTTTGTAACAGCTAACTTCACTTCGGGCCCACTTTACAATTGACGCGGTGAGAGCGGTCGGTCTAAATTTTGTACTCAACAGAGCCAAGGCCGACGTAGCCATGGCTAGTTACGCCCGATCTCCTGTAATTATTACCAGTTACACCCCATCTCCTGTTATTATTACCAGTTACACCCGATCTCCTGTAATTATTACAGGAGATTACACACACACACACACACGGACGCACGCACACAGTGAGCGGAAGCGATTTGGCTGGTTAGGTAAAGATCAAGAAGACTGCTTTCACTCAAATATTGTGAAGCGGGCAGCGGGTGGCAGCTTGGAGATCCGTTCGGATTGAGCTAGAGTTAGTCCGATCATCTGTGATTAACAATAATGATTGATAAGAAACAGTGATTCTATAGTCATTCAGCGGAAGCGGTTTGGCCGGTTGGGTAAAAATAAAAAAAGACTGCTCTCAACGCGAGTTGTGTTTCCTCTGGACGGAACTTTAGTGGCAGTTGCCTTACCATCTGGACAGAACTCGACACTTTTCTCTTCGCTTTCCGTTTAGACGGAATGGCAACTGTCACTAAAGTTCTGTCCAGAGGAAACACAA
The DNA here is from genome assembly GCF_048455015.1 of Haemaphysalis longicornis. Lineage (NCBI taxonomy): Eukaryota > Metazoa > Arthropoda > Arachnida > Ixodida > Ixodidae > Haemaphysalis > Haemaphysalis longicornis. Next base: position 74,233,756 of record NW_027526203.1, read on the forward strand.
CTCGCGTTGAGAGCAGTCTTTTTTTATTTTTACCCAACCGGCCAAACCGCTTCCGCTCACTGACTAGCCTGATTGACCGTTAATCACTGGTAATAATTACAGGAAATCGGGCGTAACTAGCGATGGCTACGTCGGCCTTGGCTCTGTTGAGTACAAAATTTAGACCGACCGCTCTCACCGCGTCAATTGTAAGTGGGCCCGAAGTGAAGTTAGCTGTTACAAAACGCTGGGACAACCACGCAAAAAAAAAAAAAGCAAGTCCGAGGGGAATCGAACCTGGTATGATAGTTCCATTATCCGGAGCACAACCCCTACACCAAATATGAATACACAAGATGGTGTCTGATCAGCCGGCTTTACTTTCGTCTGGACGGAACTGTACAAATTTCACGCCAGCTCCGTCTGGACGGAAGGATAACCCGCAGCGCTCCGTTTTGTCTGGACGGAACTTTAGCACTTTTATATCGTTCCGTCTGGACGGAACGCTAGCCACAGCCTTCTTTCTTTCTTTCTTGTCCTCTGGCAACTCTTGAGTCAAAGCACTGGTGCTTGTGCTTGGAGCCAGCAACCGAAGTTTGTGTGTTTCAAGTTTTTAAGTGCCCGTTCCAAGTTTCTGTCCAAGTAAAGGTTGTAATCAGCCATGCTGATAACTCGGTAGGGGCTTTCAAGGCTCAAAAGGAATGAACAAATTTAAGGAAATGTTGGGAATCTTGGTGCTAACAAAGATGAAGAAAAACCGCACTTGGTCTTTAAGAAGTGCTCTGTTCTCACTTGGCCCCATGCTTTGCTGAAGCAATTTTGCTTTCTGAATTTGCAAGGCCAAAACGATGTGATTTTAGTGATATTGAGGTGATTCGTCTTTCTTTCTATAACTTCAGTAAATAAGTTGACGTCCCAGCGAGCATTCCGTGCACATTCACACATTGCAGAGTATTACTGCTGAACCCTAAATAAGCTCGAGTGTCCTATCCTCTATTGCAGTGGTCAGACATCCTGTTTTGGTTAGTACAGTACCATGTTGAATGTTCAATTTTGGCATCTCATTTTTTCACACCGATAACGCACCGCGTTCCAGTTGCACTAGCGCAATCGTGCAGGTGTCTTGCAATCAAAGGACTTGTTGTATGACTTGACCAACGCCCCAAATTGTGTATTATTCAGTGGCTGTGTAATTCAGTGGCTGCGTAACGAACAGTAGAGGCATTGTCAGACTAGGCTAACGTAGCAGTTGGCAATAGAGGCAGCTGCTGTTGTCGTGCAGTAGCACATAAGGTTTTCATTAACTCGGCGCATTCTGTCCTGATGTTGTGGAATGGTTGTGTTCTGGGATTTTGGTTCCGCTAAATTAATTCACTCTGTGCAGATGAACTGTGAATTTTTTGCGAGTCTCGGAAGTCATGAACCTGTACTATTTCAAATGGCAGGTGCCTAGTTTTAATTCAAAGTGTTACGCGGCACTCACTTGGTGCGTAGCTTATTCAAAAAATTTTCTTATTTGCTGTACATTCCATATTGGTGGTATTTTCAATTTTTTGCTTTGGGATTATGGTGATCGTATTTCTGCCCCATACAGCAGATGTGGATAAAACCGGAGCGCAGTCTTATAATTAGCTGCGGAAATAAATACAAGTAGTAATTAAAACATTTTTTGGAGAAAAAGTGCATTCTCCCTTAGGCACCATTCTGTTCTCTGTATTTGTGGGGAACACATTCAAACAAAAGCTATACACATGATGTGCAATGTATAGCTACTACTTGTGTTCCATATGGTGCCATGTTGCCTGTGTATGCATGCAGTCGAAAAACCAGTGTTGGTAGCATCCAGCTGGTGTACATTTTATTTTAATTCATGCTGACGAACAACCTTGAGGTGCCCCCTAAGTCATATGTGCAAGAGTTGGGTCACTTTGCCCCCATTTGTTGAATGGAGAGTGCTGAATGCTGGTAACAGTGTTCACTGTAGAAACAAAGCATTGAAAATGCAGTTTGTTTTGGATGGCTAGCCATGAGTCTTTTCTTTACGAAATTAAAGATAATACCATTGAGCTCGATCGGTACTAGTACCTAAAGATAGCAAATTTCTTTGATATAGTGCAAGTGCTCCGACATTGCGGTGCACTAACTGCATGAGTGGCATGTGTCCAGTAGCAATGCATATCGGAAATTTTGATACTGCAAAGCTTTTTTCATAACAGCACTGGCTGCTATGAAGGAAACCACCTGCAGCTATAGTTGAATTGAGAATTCTTTCAGCTGCTTTTGAGCACAATAGACTTCTTCCAGCCCTGGCTTGTTTTGTTACATTTTTCCGCAGAGGTTTGCAACCAGGTGAAATGGAAAGATTGGTATAGTTCAAACGGTTTTATTTTTTTCAGGCCTGGAATGAAGACGTTCTTCGGCAAGTGTTCCAGATGCTAGAAATTCCACTCTCCCAGTAGGCAAGCACACCTTTTTTGGCAGTCTATCCCTGAATAAACAAGTATTGTTTACATAGCAAACAAGTCCCCTGCTTTACTGCAAAAGTGTGCTTGTTTTATTGGGCCTCGAAAAGGCTGCTTACCAAAGAGTCACAAGCAGTCCATTGTCATTTATCCCGCCATCATAAGCTGCTGATTCTGTTAGCAGGGGGCAGATCTGGAGCCATGCTCTCCCATTTTTTTTTTACCTAGATGCAGTGGTATAACATGGATAGAAGCCAGGTCATCACTCTGGCCAGAGCTGTTTGAAAATGGAAGCAGTGTGGCACATTTGACCTTGCTTTCAGTTTTTATTGCAACCAAATGGCCCCGCCCCATGGCCACATGGTGTTTAAAAGTGGAAGCAGTGTGGCACATTCGACCTCGCTTTCAGTTTTTATTACAACCAAATGGCCCCAGCAACACAGCTTTCCAACAAAGCAATATCGTTTCAGCGGTACAAGAGTGGTTGATTCAGGCTGAATATTTATAGCCATACACCTGTGTGTCTTCTTTTTCCTGCTGGCAACTAGTCCATGTGCATACTACCAGCAGAGGTTCACCATAGCAATGTGTTACAGAAGCTGAAACACCCCAACAGCGCCAAAGGCTTGGCACGCTCAGCATCCACAAAACTTAGTACGTGGATTGCACGTGACCATTAGTAGAGGTGCTGAGGGGACATGTGTAGGCAGCTACCCGTCGTCCCCGAAAGGATCACTTTGGAGGGTGAAGCTGGTGGTAGGCGGGGCTTGTTGGCTTTGTGTCTATGGGGGATTGGGCGTAGCACCATCAGAGGCCTGTCGTGGCGCAAAGTTGGCAGATACAACGATCACATCATCATCACTGTCTTCAGATGAGAGGATCTCGATGACCTCGATGACCTGGTCCCAGTTGGTAGGTGCAGCAGGTAAGGCTGTCTTGGGCTGTAAAGCGGCGAGTATGTTTGTGGCTGCCGCAGGGCCATTCTTCCCTAATTCACCAAGCTTCCCAGAAACACTGCCCCCCTCACCACTGGTGCCCGGAAGGGAGGTTGCAAGCCACTGCGGGACCGCTGCATTCGCACCCAGCCCTGAGGCGGGGAGAGAATGTGCTGGATTGGCAGTTCCGCAGGCTGCATTCGCTGGATCGGCACTTTCGCAGGAGATGGCACTGTCAGAGCTTAGGCTTTCTGTGGTCGTGTCACGGAAGGAGTTTGGAGGAGACGGGAGAGTGGGATCCACAACTTCATAACTGGGTTGCGTGTTTTCAGCAGCATTCACATCTAAAGGCGGAAGGCTGCTGGCAGCATCAGGATGCTGATTACGATCTGCAGGCACACCACCAAATGCCTCTCGAAAGCCAGGCCCCGGGCTGCTCCCTTGGTCACTGGAGAGCTGTGGTCGTCCTCGTCTGTCCCCCTCGTGCTGCTCAACCTTAGGGGTGCCAGAGCCATACTCGGGAGTTGACCGGTGTTCCATGGCCACTGCAGGCTCCCACAGCAGGAACTCCTTGCCCTAGGCAGAACAGAAAAAGTGGGCCATTTTGAAGCCCTGGTGTTTTTCACATAGGTAATAGATGTCATTCACTCATCAGGCTATAAACCATGTTACACAGGCTGCGTTTCATGAAACTTTACTTGGCGTAACTTGGGATGATGTGCTAAATGAGCATGACCTTGGCAAAGTCTATAACAAGTTCATGATAAAATTTTCTCATTTTTACTTCCCATACAAAACAACTTCTCACCCTTTGAAAGCTCAGGAACCCATGTATGACCTCCAAATGGTGTAACAATAAGTAAATTGGGTAAATTATTCCAAAAATGTTGGCAAACCAGCTTTAAAGATGCATTAAAAGTATTCAAGACAAACTACATTCATTTCATTTCATTTCATTTCATTTATTGCATCTTTAAAGGCCCGAGGGCATTACATAAGGGGGGGCAACAAATACGGTGTGAGGCTGTACAATTCAATATGAACAAATTATTATAAACAATACAGTTCTAAATACGCATATGGTAGTTTGGTCAAGAATGACAACAAGCGAACTTTGTAATGCGAAAAAAACAGTACCATTATTAACCTTCAACAAAGGATCAGCCAAAAGATGTACAGAAAAAATTGAATGCTCTAATTTGTCATTCTTCCGATTGAGTTACTGAAATCAGAAAAACCACCTTTCAAAAAAAGTTACGTTATGCTTTTAATTATTTTTTTCTTTTCTTTCATTTCAACCTGCAGAAATTAGGCCATGCAAAGGAATCATGAGTTTTGAAATGATCACAGGATTTTTCTAGCACTGGCATTTGTACATGAGGTCACAACATCAGTCGTGAATTTAATAGCAATGAAACTGATGACGCAGGAATACAGGCTAAACGTAATCTTGTGTAATTTTGCACTGTTTATCTGATTGTGATGTTATGAGGTTTCGGAGACTCGAGACGAGGTACTCGGAGGTACAGATCAGAGACTGCAGCACGGGGTTTCGTAACTATACGAGGAAGAACATTTAGGACTGATAATTAAGATGCCGGGAGGCGCAACACAAACGGAAACAGAGTACAGTTGAAATGTTCAGGTGGCGGAAATGATGCGGACAACGGAACAGTCCAATTAGTAACCGATAAACAAAGCGGAATGGGTGCAGTCTTACGATTCAACAAGTCTCGCTGCGGTCGCAGAGGCGAAGTGGAGGCATCTGTGTTGTCAGGTGAAGCAGCGGATGCAGAGAGCTGCGGCACGATGCTTCCTCGGCCTATTGTGGAGGGTGCGGACGCGGTGCCCGACTGTCCGGTCGACAGACGCAGGACACCGTGGTTCTGGCCGTCCGGTCGACAGGCCGCAGAACCTTAAGACTTGATCACTAACAGCGAGTGCGCTGCGCTGCCCTCCGATTCTCAACGTCTTCTTTCTCCTCCTCCGCTTTTCTCTTCGTCACCACGATACCATTCAACCATCATTGTCTTTGTTGCGCCGCACACCTCTAGTGGATTGTCCATAGTCTTTTGATTTTTACACCCTATCACATCACACTGATATTTTTAATATTGCTATTATTCGCCAGTGTCTTCCCACATTGCTACACAGACTGCTGGAGGTCGCAAAAATGATTTATTGCTCAATATTATCTGTGTTTAAGGCCTCTGTCAAAATTATTGTCATGATACTGAGTTGATCGATTTACACAGGTGTAATATATATATTATTGCCCTGCTCAGTTAACTTTTCAGAAATATAAATTGGTCGCTAGCCTTAGACATGCACAAAAAGAATTCATATTAGACAGGTTTGAAATAAACAATATTGTTTTACAAATATTTCTTGATTTTAGCGAGGCATTCAATTCTTTCAGTCACCAAACTCATAAAATTAGGAAGATAAGGCTCCCTGTCGTCCTCTAGCTCGTTTAGGATGTTGGTCACATCGTGCTGCAACAGGTGGATGTTCATCTAACACAAGGCCAATAAAATTAGGTCTATCGCAAGGGAGCACCTTGGGTCTTTTTATTTTGTATCAGGTGCAGATCCGCCTCGCTAGCAGAAGGACCGTGGTTCGAATCCCGGTGCCGGACAATTCCCACCGGATTAAAAAAAAATCTGCGTGTTGAGGGAATTCCAAAATGAGGCTTGGGGTGTGGCCTGACGGCGGCGACCATTGCCGGTAACGCACTACCTCACCAGAGCAGGATTGGCCACCCTGGTGTAGTAATTTGGCCACAACCTCCCATGAATATGCCAATTTTATATCAATTACTAGGGGCCCTATTCTCGACTGCACAAATTGCCGGCAATTCAGGCAATTTTCCGGAAGTCTTCTCTGATTGGCTTTCAATTTTGGTGACGTGCTTCCGGTTGACAAAGCGGTTGTGTGTGCTGTCGTCATTTTGACGTTTCATGTCGTCTACGGACACCAGTTCTAAAGTTTGCCTTATTTCTCGTTACTAAAGGCGCATAATTCGTGGCCGGCAATGAAAAACCAGACTAAATGCAGCGGACATGACAACGTAAGCCTGTCTTTGCTATTCAATAACAATACTGCTTGTAATACACACCCCCTCTGTGATTGGCTGAGAAGGCGTGACGTAATTTAAACAGTTGGCGGGAACGATTACGTCATGCATTGGCAACTTCAGCCTGCGTAAAAGTGACGTAATGCTACGTAACAGCTTGAAAATGGCGGCTGTTTTTGTCGCAAAATACAAGCAAAATAGGGCACATTTCCTACCGAAACAAATTATAGTTTTAACTGCTTCCAAGTCAGCGATCATGGAACATACAAATAACATGCAGTATTTTGCTTTTATGTTTGGCAATAAAATAAAAATTATTTGTTTGGCGTAACTGCAACATAAGAGGGCAGTACTTAAGCCTCTCCATGACAAAGAGAACCCAATGCATGGCATTTGTCCATACTTGTCCTAGTAAGCTGTTGGGTCACATGATCGAACTCAAGGTAAAAATTACAAAGAAAAGTGCATATTTGGTTCATTACAGTGCTGATTGCAGTCGAGCTTGACGAATGAGTGAATCAGCGACATCGGTGCGCTCCGCGGTTATCAGGCGTAGCGCTTCGCTGCTCTTATGTTTCATAGAAGCGATGGTCGCGGCCGTCTTTTTCTGTGATCACGCCATAAACTTGTAACATAGCAGCAGACGATGGCGTGGCGGCGGTGGCGGCAGGGAAGGTGATAACGCAACAAAGCTTGCATTGAAGCAGAGAGCCCAGCTTTGTTAATAAAAGCGATTGAAAGAAATAAATAGCTACGGTGAAAAAATTGTGTGATGTTCTTGACATCACACGACATCCGCCTTTCGCTCGCTTTTGGATCAACGTTACTCGATCGTCTTGTGGTGTTGGCGCCAAATTTGACCTCCAGAAATGTGTTTTTCTTGTCAGCCTTAGCTACCGCCTTAAATTTTATAGTACATGCCAAGTGTTTTTATATCTTTCTTGCACAATATTTGATACCTTGGTAGCGATCTTTATGAGTGACTCGTCAAATTACACTGCATGTCGTCATAGCTATAGGTACAGCACGTCACTGATTGCTTACGTCGTGCTTACGCAAAAAAACATGGGCGAAATGCCGGCAATTTGTGCAGTCGAGAATAGGGCCCTAGATTGTAAATAGGTATAGATGAGCCTGCGGAGTGCATTGCTTATGCAGATGACGCTAGTCTAATTTCCCCAAGTACGGGGACTCAATCGCACGAATTCAGCTTCAGCTTTAGTTAATATCTGGGCCGCAAACAATAATTAAAAATTATTGTTGCAAGAACTGGAGCAATTCTATTGCCATCTGCATCATTAGTAGTGTTTGACTCGCTGTTTATTTTGCTTAATTAACATAACAATCAAATTTGTTCGATCCTATAAAACACTTTCACTTTTTTCTACTCATAATGTGGTAAGACCGTGTTGTTACCTTGCATCTGAACTGTCCCATGCTACAAGGCTGGTGTCTTAACTGCCCTGTTCTACATACATTCGTTATTCGCTTCATTGTCAACTCATTTTCTTCCTTGGGAACTACAGTCTTTGGATGGGCCACATGTCCACTCTGGAAATTATGCACGTTGGTATTGGAAAAAAAATTAAATACACTTCTATCCAGTGGGAAAACTGCTGAAACAGCAGAGCTTCGACTCTCTTGTGTCGGCTAGAACGTCGAGGGCAACGTTACTTGAATAAACGCAGTTTGAAAGCTCCGCCGGAGAGGCGGGCCGCGTGGCGGGCGCGAGAACTAGTGGCGCTGTAGTCGAGTCTTGCGCTACTCTCGGCACGTCTGCTACTGCGGCGGGCCGCCGCAGCAGCCGTCCGCGGCGGGCCGCCGCCCCGACGTACCGCGGCGGCTTTCTAGCACTGCTATTGCTAAACTTAAACATATATCATCTTCCCGGCCGACAAGCTTCATCTTCCCGGCCGACAAACATCTTCATCCTTCCAGTCGACGTTACCACATCCCATTTGTGCACTGAGTAGATATGCATACGATCGTCTGTATGCGCATTTTCTTGCATGCGTTGCTCATTGGCTGGCTGAGAATCGACGGTGGACCTATATTTGATCTGTGTAGATTGCGTTTAACTTCCATATACGGGAGTTTCTTAACGAGTGAGCATTTTCAGCGTAGTTTCGATAAGTACTGCTGTCTTATCTCGATGAAAAATGACCCAACACGTTTGTAAAAGCCGTGCCTTTATGCCTGTGCAGCAACACGACAAATTTTGTGAATCTCGTCAGTGCGAGGTTCCGTTAACCAGTTTCCGATGTAGAGTTCCTATTCTCAACTTTTATATGCGCTGGGCTCGTCTCACTTCCTCCGGCCTCAGCGCTGTTTGTGGTGCATACGAGATGAAAGTTCACCTACAGTTCTGACGCTCAGTTCATCTCTCGCAGATGCACTCGACTTTTGCGAAATCACGTTAAAGCTTTAATCCACAATTTAAAGGTGCAGATTCTACGCCTAAGTTCATGAGGATCTTTGACCGCCTTTTTGATGTTTTGAACTCAAGAAATCCCTCCACCTGATCGTACAAGGCACCTCTGCTAAAGGCGAATGAGGATTCAATGAGGACTTTTAAAGGCTGAATTGTACATAACAGGACTCCAGGATGCTCAAGGAAAATCAGCAATTGAGGGCCTCAAGAAAACCGTATTTTTAGGACTCCCCATATATATGAACAGTGTCATGGCAACTTTTGACAGGCTTGTGGAAACAAGGAAGCTGCGAGAATTTGCTCACGCACAAGATGTCTCAAAACCACCTGAAAGCATTTTTTCGTTGCGTAAAAGAAAAGGGGTGTCAAAAAACAACAACCCTACTACTTTCCAAAGGAGCTGCATAAGGCAGTTGTCTAAGCAATTCCATAGTAGCCGTACGCGATTAAATAGGATCGAATACGCCTTCAGCCGTTCGCGGGCGTAATGCGTATTCGATTGAAACATTCCAAAAGTCAGGTACTCGGTGGAAGCAACAAAGGGGTATAGGATTTTTATTCACCCGGAATTAATTCGAAAGGCCGTAGAAGGTGAGACCATCCCGGCGCACATAAAAATTCAGCACAGGAACTCTACACCGGAAGCTAGCTGGTTAACGGGACCTCCCAATGATGAGGTTCACAAAAACTGTCGTACTGCCATGCGGGCCGGAACGACCACCCTCACGTGTTTTGCCTGAAGCCAGGCAAAACACGTGTACGTTGTTTTGCCTGGCGAGCGTCGGCGTCAATAGCGGGCGCCTCCTTCACTCCAGGAGGTTTTCATTAAGCTCGTCGGTGCAAGTGCGCGTGCTTTGCAGCGACCAACATTACTAGTAACGTTGGCACCGAGTGTGTACGCTTTGCTCGTCGGTCATTTTTGGAACTGTTTTCGGCCACGCGAAGGAGCTTAAGTGCACGAAGACACGTACGTCATGTACAAAGCGTAGTGAGGAGCAAGAGATCCATCCACGGTTCGGCATGCCGACTTGCTTTGCGCCGGGGTGCAAGAGCGGCTACCGCAACGGCTACTCCACTTCACGCCACTTCTTCGGGCCACCAAAGGACCATACGGAATTCAAAAGGTGGGAGCAAGCTTTACATCGCAAAGATAAAAAGCTAACTGCGAAATGCAAAGTCTGTGACATTCATTTTGAAGATGACGACATTGTAAAGCACTACCGTCATGTTGTTGCCGGACAAGAAATTTTGATAGCACGCGGAAAGTGGGAGCTCGCGCCCGGTGCCATTCCGCGTTTGTTCCTTGAAAAGTTGGAGTGGTTTTCACTGCCTTCTTTGGGCTGCACTGCTCATGATCAAGATATGATGGCTAGAGTAAAGTTTTACATTGGGATGCGAATGTTCTTTTTTTTTTTTTTTGCAAGAAAAGCAATCAGGAACTACAGCTGTCTGAAAAAGTAAAAAATGCCAGAAAAAGGTGAAGTTGCTGTAACATTTTGCACTCTGCTCTAAGGATAGCCGTCGCGAAAACTTGTAAAGTATTGTAAAATAGTGTAAAATCGTGTAAAGCATGATTACTGTTTTTCTATAGCGCCTTTTTTGTAAATAGCAGGAAACATGGATATTTTTTTCTACAATGTTCTTATATATGGTGTAAGTCCACTTTTTTTCACATATCCTGTTTGTGCCTCTTGTCTTCAGTACATTGTTTTGTTGTTACTTCATTATTTTGCATTGTACGCTTGTTTTTCTTGTCTGCTCATTATAAATCTGTACCTATTATACCCACGTCCCTCTGTAACGCGCTACCCGGGCCTTGAGGGTGACCTCAAATAAATAAATAAAATATCAAGTCACTATCTTACAAACGTGTTGGGTCGTTTTTGGTCGAGATAAGACAGCTATAGTTATCGGAACTACGCTGAAAATGCTCACTCGCTAAGAAACTCCCGTATATATGTTACACGCAATCTACACAGCTCAAATATATGCCCACCGTCGAATCAACCAACCAATGAGCAACGCACGCAAGTCAATGCATACAGACGACCGTATGCATATCTACGTAAACAGTGGGCAAATGTGATGCGGAGTGTCAACTGGAAGGATGACTAATTTTGAAGTTTGTCGACTGCAAGGATGATAAATGTTTAAGTTTGGCCATAGCACTACTAGAAAGCCGCGGCGGCCCACCGCGGCACGCCGCTGCCGCCGCAGTAGCAGACGACGCCCCGAGAGTAGCGCAAGACTAGAGTGCCTCGATGCGCGCGCCCCCGCTTAGAGTGGTGTCAGCTTTTGAAAGGGCAGGTGCCGCCTCGGCGGCCTTGGCGGCAGCGTGGCCGCCATTTTGACTCCTCCGGCCGGGCCCCGGCGCTTGGTGCGCATGCTGTTGCTCGCTCGGTGCTCGTTCCCCGCCAGTTTTATGCGATCGTTTCCATCACCATGTCCTTGTGCTGCAGGCCGGAGGCCAAAAATTATTCTATGAATGGCTGAAAACTCTAGCACTTGCCCAGGGTATCGAAAAGAATGCTTCTTTGGACAGCGATAATCAAGCGCGACAAGCGGCATTTCACCAAAGCCTCATCCATTTGTATCGTAAGTTAACATTTATTTTTTTGAGCGCGAAGCTATTTCATCTGCCAGAAATATTTAGCGCACCATTATTTTTTTTTTATTGATTACAAAAGCACACGTGTGGGCAATATTTGGAGCAGCGTAAAGGGCCCCGAGTATTCTGATACATTCAAAAGTACTACCGAGGCTTTCAGACTAGTTTCGCTGCGTGGGAAAGTTTCACCCTGAGTCTGTAGGCGCAGCATTTGTGTACACGAATAAATCACATGTTCACTGGAATTTTCGGGGGGGGGGGGGGGGGGGTTCGTAAAAGTAGAGCGACAGTATGGATGTAATGTGTTCAGATATGCCCGTAAAGTATCTCCTGTAAATGGTGAGGCGGGGGATGGGTATCAATGTCAGATAATAACAAGGGAAAGACAGGTGTTTATATACCACAAAAAATTAAATATTTGAATCATTTCCGCAAGAATACTAATAAAGAAGTTCACATTTCATCTTACCAGCATATTTACACACTAATGCCGCTCGGCACCTTATTCCTTGGGGTGCGGCGGGAGGGGGCGCTTTTTCTGCGTGCAATATGCAATTATGCCAGTTCTATAAAATTATAAATTGTTTGTAAACATTGTTTGTAAACAGTAGCTAGCTCCACAATACTGAAATTTTTACGCTGAGGTACATGTACGGCTGCTGGCAGCATGTATACAGGGTGTTTCAGCGAACACTTTCAAAAATTTTTAAAAATAGGCTCTTCGAGAAAAAAAGAAACCCTCTTCAGAAGGAGACTGCTAGCTGCGGCGGACGCCAGGTAGTATGAAGGGCGTGCACATTAGTTAGGTGGGTAACTAAACTCTACTAATTAATTTCTTAATTAGCGGAGTTTGGTGGCTATTGTAAATGGTGATTTTGTAGCCCCGGAGAAGACGTTTTCACATCATATTTTAAAACAACGAAAAAGTCAGTGTTTAAAGCCCTGTAGCACGAGGAAACCTACCGTTGTTTTTCGCTCAAAAACGAAACTCGGCGTTCGAGGAGCGCTGGAAGTCTTGAGCGAACGCAACGTCCGCTGGTGACGTGTTTCAATGAATGTGGCGGCCAATCCGAAATGTAAGTGCAATTTTCCCTAGCTAGGAAGCCTCAGCATGCGGCCACAGCCGCGAAAGGTGCACCCAGCAAACAAACCTTTCCTTTGTCTGATGCGCTTTCTAACACGCAGCGATTACGAACGAACAGCAGATAAACCTGACGAAAAAAAAAATGAACGAATGGTGACGTTTCACTTGTTAAACGACTGGTAGCCACTTCAGATGTGGACAAGACAATGAAAAAAGAAAAACAAAACTGTCGCCAACGCCCACTAGCGCTCCTGAAACGGGTGACCGCGCAGTGGGCGATATGGCTAGCTTTTTTCTTGCGCCGACCAACGAAAGAAAAGATAACGCTAGCCGTGGTATAAGGTGATCGTTGATCATTGAAAAAATACAGGAGGCGATGGCGTTGATATAAGCTGATTCCCTAGCGTGGGGAATCACCAGAGCCTTCTTGAATTTGGCGACACAGTCACTGCAACACGTCATCAGCGGATGTTGCGTTTTCACTACACTTCTGGCGCACCATGTGCTCTGCGTTTCGGTTTCATGCCGGAAAAATACTTTATTTTTGCGGGCTGCAGGGCTCTACAGAGTGCCTTTCTCATTGCTTTAAAAACTGATCGGTTATCGTCTTCTCCGTAGTTACAAACTCGCCATTGGCAATAACCGCCAAACTCCGCTAATTAAAAAGTTCATTAGACAATTTTAGTTAATTAACTATGTAATTCGCATGTTTCTCATAACTGCTGACGTCCGCCGAACCAGACAGCTTGTTTCTTAAGAGAATTCCTATTTTTCTTGAAAAGCCTACCCTCAGGAGTTTTTGAAAATGTTCACTGAAACACCCTGTATAAGTGCTTTAAACGATGGGTAGCGTGTTTGGAACAACGTTTTTACAAAGAAGATAGGTAAAGGTTTAGACTTAGCGAACGTCTGTTGTTTCCCGCCTAAGGAAGAAGATTCGTTTTTAATACAATGAAGTCTACGTCAACCACTGACGCCTAACACAGGCACAGGCCATTAGCTTACAAGGCATACTTCGTTCCTTTGATAAGCCTTTAGGCAACAACAGCACTACGTGCTGGCTAAGCTTCGCAAAATAGAAAAGCTTGCGAACGTGCGCTTGTTCCTGAACGTATCGTGCACCGCAAATGGTCGCGCGCTGCGCATGCTACCCAGCTGCGGTGGGAGGCGTAATGGCGGATGCCGTAGCAGACGACGCGGCTGTCCTCACCCTCAGCGGAGCGCGCGAGCATCAAGGCACCCTACGCAAGACTTGACTGCAGCGCCGCTAGTTCTCGCGACCGCCGTTTGGCCCACCCTCCTCCGCTGGCGGAGATGCGGAGCTCCGAAACGAGTGTCGAGGGGCCCTCGCCCCCCGAGAAGGGCAGCGCCGTCGCCTCGCAAATTCTACGCTTCCCGCAACGGCTGCTGAACGTCAGGGGCGGGAGGCTCCTCCCCCTGACGGGAGGGAGAGGAACCCGCCTCCGCGACACCACTGCACCCTCTATCGTTCGGTCTTTGAACGACAGTTTGGCATTCACGGGAGCCTCACAAAAATTACGCCCACCTCCCCTCGCGGGAACCCTGGTGTGATGCAACGCATCTCATGGGGGGTTCCATTGGCGTTTTCCATCGTATTGATTACCCTTATAGCAGGGATTCTCACGCGAAGGGGAGGTGGGCGTAATTTTCCATTTTCACCATGCAATGCACATGCAGTACACGTATGCTCAGGTACGGTCTTTATTGCAGACGAGAATGAGTGCCTTGTGGTCCGTAAAGTGCACAGTTAGGGGCTCGACGATTGCATCAAGCAATCGTTTAGTACTGCGAGAGAGTGCAAGCGTAAAGGCCCGTTCACACTAGCGACGAAAGCGACGGGAATCCCGTCGCTTTGTCGCGCGACGACCGTTTTTGGCGAATGGTCGGGACCAATTCTTGTCGTCGCGCGACAAAGCGACAGAATTCACGTCGTTTTCGTCGCAGTGTGAACGGGCCTTAACGCAGACGACTATCGACGGAGACTGTCGAAGCGCGGCATGCCGCTATATATTCACAGCTCCCGAAGGAGAGGAGAGCGCGGAGGTAGAGAGTACTGCACATGCCAGCGCGCGCAGCGCCGCCCACACTGCGCCAAGAACGGAGTGAGAGCGCGCTGCGCCAACCCGCAGCTGTTTGGGAGAGAGCTTTCGCTATCGGATAGAAGAGAGGAGGAGAGGCGCAGCTGTGCGGACAACGCCGGACAGACGCAGGTAGGACAGAGGGGCGAGCATGAGATGCGTTGCATCTAAAAACAAGAGCAGCAAACTTCGCACACCAAACGGTGACTGCGTCGTTGGGAGCAGTACTGCCGAAGTCTCGAAAAGGTCCCCACTCGGCGTATTTCTTGCAGAGATCAACAAAAGTGCGTAGCTAAGTGGACCGACCTGCCCGACCTGTCGGCAGCTTCACTTTTCTGCCACAACCGGACCGGCCGTGGTGGGACCGGCTTTCCACGCGTGTGTGCGAGCGCTTGCTTGCTAGGTGTGTACTGACAACGCGTTGGTATTGACTGTACTCTTTGACACCCGTGGTGCTTCCTGACGGGGCAAAAGAAAACTACTGTGCCAGGAAAAGTTTTTGTAGTGCTGTTAAAAATACTTTATTGACTTTATCCCAGACACCACACCACGGGTGGCAACAATTTATTACGAGCAATCCGCCTCTTTCCTTGCGGTGTGCTGCCACCTAGCGTGCCTAGCGGAAGTTGAAGCTGTAGGGTTTGCCGGCGTTTCCTCCGGCTGCGTTCTCGTTGTATGCACGGCAATCCCACATTACGGCGAGGAGCAGCCGAAGTTTTTCTTCTGTGTTGGTGTTATAACGCCTTAAGATGACAGCCCCTGGTCATCACATAATACCAGGCGGCTTCTTATCACTGAATGAGGGCTGGCAGAGAAATCTCGGACAGATCCGTGTGCCGTCTGAGTAGCAGAGCGAGCAGTACTTGGAGTCGTCTGGCATGAAGTGAGATCGCCAGCTCAACAAAGGCCGGCAGTTCGCAAAATGCCTTTAAGCGCTGGACACATGTACGATTGGTACACGCGATTCGCATGCGACTGATCGTTACGACTGTCGCCACGACTAGTCGTACGCGTGAATTTGAGACGGCCCGATGCGCGCATGAGATGCGTCGTCGACGTCACTCCGCCCACTGTTTTTGCTCCATGGTCAACTACGATGATCGCTGAGCTGAATTTGTAGATTCTGCGCGTTTGTTCGCAAAAAATGGATAAAGCAAGCAATCGTGAAGCGTTTTCTGCCTTCGGAAACAGTCCGCGCACACGCCGGGCGCGCCTGCCACCTCGGCACACTCAGCGGCTCGAACCGGCGCAGACCACGGTAGCTGCTCTTCTGAATCAATCTGATCGTTAAAAAGTTCCACATGCGAGAAAGTAGGTGTTAGCGTGGTGAAAAATGGTGCTAGGGATTGTTGTCAGGGCTTATTTTAAAAGCGGCGATCAGATATATCTGCCGCGATGCAAGCCTAGGCTGACCGGTCGCCGCGGCGCGCGGTGCGCCGAGCGGCCGAGAGATGGCGATACCTGCGCGGAAGCATCGTAGTGTCTTGGTCACCGATCGCTCAAACGGCAGTTATAACTTAAATAGAGTTCCACATGCGAGAAAGGGGATGATAGTGTAGTGAAAAGCTGTGTTGCGGATTGTCATTCGCAGTTGCACAGATAGCAGCGATCAAATATCCGCCAGGATTCTAAGCCTAAAGTTCCCATCACCCGAGCCGACGCGAGCGACGCAAGCCGCCGTAGCCGATCGCGTGCGGCCGACGGGAAGCGATAGAAGCCGACACCGTTCCCTTTTCGGCCCTCCGAGTTACAGCGGAACGCAGCACAGGTTGTGGGCGCACAACGAGCACACGCAAAAAATCAAACGATGTAAATACAACCACGACCCCTTCCCGCTTGTGCGGGAGCTGTGGGGAATGTCGTCTGCTGCCCCTACTGGACTGCTTAGGGACTTGGCCGCCAGGGGATCGCGCATGCGCAGTGGGGTTGTGAAAGAGGCGGATTCCTCAATATGTGCAAACATATGTTCGAACTTCTCGTGGCGCTTGATGCGCCTGCCCTGAGTCAAAAGGGATCAGGACCACGAACTTACTTACTAACCGGTTTCTGCGATGTCGCCGGCATGCCTGCAGGGACTGCTCCACCTGAGTGACACACGACCTTGAGCAGACGGACGAAAAGACTCGCTACAACAGCTCGAGATATGGTGTTAAAAGCAACGTTAATAGCCCACCTCCCCTCGCGGGAACCCTGGTGTGATGCGACGCTGAGGGGGGTTCAAGTGCAAGCGGAGAGCAACCGTCGACCGAAAGGCCACCGGAGAGCGGCACACCGGTTATAGGCGTAGCGCGCCCGAAGGAGAGGAGACCGCGGAGAGAGAGAGTATTGCACATGCGCAGCACCGCGCGCAGCGCCGCCCACCGGCGGAGTGAGAGCGTGCTGGGCCGCACACCCGCAGATGTTGAGAGAGAGTGTTCGCTCTCACCTGGGCACGCGCCGGCGCCAGTGCGTCTGCCGCGGCTATGACGCAACACAATTCAACACAATCAACTTTAATCCAATCTAAGTCAAGCGAAGCCAATCCAATCGAATCCAATCCGATGCCCCTCGCGAGAGAGTGTTCGCTATCGGAGAGGACAGGGGGAGAGTCGAAAGGCTGCGGACAACAACGGACGCACGCAGGAAGGACAGGGCCACCGACAAGAAATGCTCTCAGCGTCGCATCTAAAACGACCCAACGAGTTTGCGAAAGCAGTGCCTTTATTTTATGTCCACGCGGCAAATACGGCAGTTTTTATGAATCTCGTCGGTGCGAGGTCCCGTTAACCAGCTTCCGATGTAGAGTTCCTATGCTAAACTTTTATATCCACCGGGCTGGTCCCACCTCATCTCGCCTTTGTGCACTCTGTGGTGCATACGAACATTAGATCGCCAAAGATGAAAGTTCGCTTCACAGTTCTGACACTCAGTTCATCTGTGACAAACGCACTCAAATTTTGTGAGTTCACATTAAAGTTGGATCCGCAATTTAAAGGTGCTCATGGTACGCCTGAATTCATAACGATCTTTGATCGCCATTTTGAGGTCTTGAACTCAAGAAATCCGTTCAGCTGGTCATACAAGACACCTCTCGGAAAGGCGAATCAGGCTTCAATGAAGACTTTTTTTGAAAAGGCTGAATTGTACATAACATTACGCAAGGGTGCAGAAAAAAAAAATCAGTGTTTGAGGGCCTCAAGAACACTGTATTTGCAGGACTCCTTATATGTATGCACGGTGTCAGCACCTTTTGATGGGTTTGTGGCGACGGGAACCTGCCGAATTCGCTCACGCTCAAGATGTCTGAATACCGCATCGAAACATTTTTTGGTTGCGTAAAATGGAAAAGGCGGCTAAAACAACAGTCCTAGTGCTTGTCAATTTACAGCTGCACAAGCGTCTTTTTATTAGAACATAAGTTGCATCATCAGATACTGGAAATTCCTCTCGCGATGTTGTGACTGATCTCTTTCCGTCAGCTGATGTAAGCCTCGTGTTCTTGAGGTCCTCACTGTAAATACAGTGTTCTTGAGGTCCTCACACACTGATTTTTTTTTTCTGCATCCTTGCGTCATGTTATGTACAATTCAGCCTTTTCAAAAAAGTCTTCATTGAAGCCTGATTCGCCTTTCCGAGAGGTGTGACCAGCTGAACGGATTTCTTGAGTTCAAGACCTCAAAATGGCGGTCAAAGATCGTTATGAATTCAGGCGTACCATGAGCACCTTTAAATTGCGGATCCAACTTTAATGTG
This sequence comes from Haemaphysalis longicornis, assembly GCF_048455015.1. Classification (NCBI taxonomy): domain Eukaryota; kingdom Metazoa; phylum Arthropoda; class Arachnida; order Ixodida; family Ixodidae; genus Haemaphysalis; species Haemaphysalis longicornis. Next base: position 74,252,162 of record NW_027526203.1, read on the forward strand.
AACTCACAAAATTTGAGTGCGTTTGTCACAGATGAACTGAGTGTCAGAACTGTGAAGCGAACTTTCATCTTTGGCGATCTAATGTTCGTATGCACCACAGAGTGCACAAAGGCGAGATGAGGTGGGACCAGCCCGGTGGATATAAAAGTTTAGCATAGGAACTCTACATCGGAAGCTGGTTAACGGGACCTCGCACCGACGAGATTAATAAAAACTGTCGTATTTGCCGCGTGGACATAAAATAAAGGCACTGCTTTCACAAACTCGTTGGGTCGTTTTTGGTCGAGGTAAGACGGCGCAGTAGTTATAAAAACTACGCTGAGAAGGGCAATTGGCTTGGAAACTACCGTACATGAAGTTAAACGCAATGTAGACAGCTAAAATATAGGCTGACCGTCTATTCTTAGCTAGCCAATGAGCTGCGCGTGCAGGTCAGCGCATACAGGCGACCCAACGCATTTCCACTTAAGCAGTGCAGAAATGTGATGCGGTAACCTCGACTAGAAGGGCGAAGGCGTTTAATCTAGTCGACTGCGAAGATGATCGATGTTTAAGTTTAGCCATAGCACTACTAGAAAGCTGCCGCGGTACGTCTGCGCGGCGGCCCGCCGCCGAAGCAGACGACGCGCCGAGAGTAGCGCAATAGAAGGCTCTGCGCAAGACCACGCAAGACTAGAGCCACTAAATAAGCTGTGAACATGTGAACATAGCATCGTAATTTGAATTTGGCGTGTGCTGCATACTTGAACGAGAAACAGGAACTGGGGAAAGACAAACCACAGGCACGTTGGCTACACGAAGCAGCTGTTGGTTTGTGCGCCAACGTCTGGTTTGTCTTTTTCCACTGTCCCTGTTTCTCGCCCAAGTATGCAGCACACGCGAAATTCAAATTACGATGCTATATCCCCACGCACTCCGGCCGACGTTTCAAGCGTTTCATTGTTCCTTTTGTGTAAGAGCCCATAGCGCGCATTGCTCAGGTTTGATCGAACCGGTGGCGTGTACTACTCCCCCAAGCGCAGTCCTGGGTGTGTGAGGTGCAGTGCCTCGAACTTACGTAAGTATGCATGTGTTTGATAGCGTTAATCTCGCGAGTATGTCGTGTGCACGTATCAGAGTTCCAGCTCTTCGAGCAGTTAAGTTGCTTTGCAGGAGATGAATGGGAAACGTCACTTCTGTACAGAGAACGTAAGGATATTGCGGTCAAAGGAAAAAAAAAAGCATGAAACCGTGAGCCAATAAATACGGAAGAGGGAGGCAGAAAGGATAGACCAAATGACTACACCAGAATCACATATCATCCGAGGGGCTGTGAAGGTTACGCGGCATTTTTGGCCCTTTATGAGGAGGCATAAGGAGCAGCTGTAAGCAAAGTGTACATTGAAGGTGAATCAAAGAGGCTGCGTATGGGACAAATAGTATGGGGCAGGGCGTAAAGCCACTGAAATTTGAAAGCGCACAAATAACTCGTACAGGCAGGAGGGACACACCACCGCAGTCTCGTCAAACAAAGGGTGACACCCACACTCTTTACAATGTGCAGGAAGATTTGCGTCCGTTGAATTCGTTATCGTAAACAAATGCTCTCCGAGATGGACGCTTAGACAGGGTCCTGTCTGGCCCACATACACGGACTTACGTGAAAACGGAATTCTGTAAACCATATGCCAATCGTACAACGAACTAAGGCTGCGCGTGGTTAACACTGCACTTCTTCCTCCCTTTTCTTGGATGATCCTTGTTATCAACAATGCGGCAGAGATTGCCCACTTTTGATTTTGCAGAAAGCAACACACAGGGCGATGCGCTGTGTGTTCTTTTTCTTGTAGTGGGTTGTCCTGTGTGGCCTTATTCCACGTCACCATGTTTTACGCATTTTGTTTTTCAAAGATGTATTATCGGCCTATCCAATCTGCAGTTGTGCTGTCACAGCATTTAATCCTGTTCCTTCAGCATCTGCATAGGAGGGCTTCTATAGTAAAAAAAAAAAAAAAAAAGAAGTGCTTGGACTGGCCCTAGACCTCACTACCTCAGGGCTTGTATCCTCGTGGTCCACAATTGACTGCGAGACTAACAGTGACCACACCCCGGTACTTTTTGACATCGTTTGCGCTGCAAAAATACCAAGCCACAAAGTACATGCGTTTGTCAATGTTAATAAGTTCTCCTCGGAGCTGTGCAAAGCAATCTCAGCTTTTTCACCTATGGAGCAGAACATGAAGGTTGAAAGCGTTGTCTCAGCAATTGTCTCAGCAATTAAGGATTCCATCCTTCGAGCAAAATTTACGGTATCCTCAGTCCATAGCACCGCTTGTAGCCTTTGGTGGAATGAGGAATGTACTAGAGACTTCCGGCGTAGAAAAGCCGCCTGGCAGCAGCTTCTCCACAATCAGAGTCCGGCTAACTGGGTTAATTTTAAATTTCACCGCGCAAATTTTAAGCGAACTGTATCACGTGCGAAGGAAACATTTAATATTGGCCGATTTTCCGCCCTATCACAACCGAATCGTAGACAAGCTTTATTCAAGTTTCTGAGGTCTAGGAAATCATCTGCCGTCCCTCCCTGGTTCGTACGCCAGAATAATATGTTGAATTCTTAGAGACAATAGCGAGTAATCTACAGCTGCGGTTTGCGACAAGGATTCCGTCGACAGGCTGTCGAAATTTCGGCACGGCTGACTTTGAAGAGGTCGCTATAGGCGAGCTAGATAGCTTAATTTCCCGTCTTCCAGCGTCTGCGCCTGGTCCAGACGGTATCACCGCAGCGATGATTAAACTGTTGTACAATCTAGCTCCGGCAGACCTGTTGAATGTGGTTAATATTTCTCTTAAAAACGCGTGGATACTTCCTGAATGACGCTTGGCCAAGATTTTGCTTTTTCTAAAGAAACCGGAACTTGGATATACAATTGATAATATTAGGCCAATAGCACTAACATCCACCCTTGTAAAAGTAATTCAGCGCGTTTTGCTTCTCCGTATTAACAAGTTTTTGCGTACAAGGAACATACTCAACTGCAGACAAATTGGTTTTAGGGAAGGATGCTCTATCTGGTGGGCGCATATAGACTTGGAAAGTCGCATCCACTGGGCCCGACGAAATAAGCAGATGCAGCATTGGTCACCTTGGACATTTCAAAAGCTTACGACAGTGTGGAATATGGCATCCTTCTAGATCTAGCTCGCTATTCGTTTCCGGGGTACATTACTGCGTGGGTAGCGGCTTTTCTGGCAAAACGAGAGTTTTTCTGTTGCCAAAATGGTTACGCCTCTTCCCGGTATAAGCAGACACGTGGAGTACCCCAGGGGTCTGTTATCTGCCCAGTGCTATTCAATGTGCTTTTGAGCTCCATACCCATTCACCGAGACGTGCGTACATATGTCTATGCAGATGGCATCGCCTTTTTCTCTTCATCGCAAGACATCCATTCCTTATTTCATTCCCTTCAATCATATTTGAATGCCCTGGAAGCATGGTTGGATACTTTGAAATTTTCTTTAAACATTGATAAGTGTGCCATCCTCGTGTTCCCTCTTACGGACCAAGTATCGATTTCGTTACCGTATCACCAACAAACCATTCGACAGGTTCATTCGCTAAAATATCTTGGAGTCATATATGACAGAAAATTGAATTGGCGCCTACACATTGAACATTAAGGCTCCCGTGCTGTAGCTCTACTGAGGGGTCTTAGCCACAAAAGAACAGGTCTGAGGGTAGTACGCTCTTGATGATTTACAGTATGTATGTTCGACCAATTTTAGAATTTGGGTGTGTTGTATTCTCTGGCGCTGCGAAGCTCATGCCTTTGGTGAAGCTGGAACGGCAAGCTTTGCGTTGCTGCTTAGGTCTGCGCGGTTACGTCCCGATTCGGGTATTATGCTTGGAGGCCGGAGTCCCAACGCTGAATTCTAGGTTTAAATATCTCACCATCAATGCATTTGCAAAGTTCCTAGAGTCACCGCTAGAGTCACCGATAAACACAGGCTGTGTTTATCCAACACGCAGTTGCGTTTTTCGGCTCTAATTGGTCTCGTATCCGGCGCCCGCAGGTCATTTTTGCCAATTCTTTACTTCATCCATTAAACTCCACGCTCCTTTCAGTTCCCGTCTTGCAGTCTCAACCCACAGTAGTGGAGGTTTCTTTTGATAACATTTTCCCAAAACATGCTAAGTTGCTTCCAACAAATTTAATTAAAAACGATCTCCTGGCCCACCAGTCTGAATACCCATCGCACGTGGTTATTGCAACCGACGCCTCTGAAAAAAATGAGAAAGTTGGGGTGGGTATCTTCTCTCCGGCATTGAATTGGTCTTTTTCATTGCGTCTACCAGATTATATTCCCATATTTTATGCAGAATTTCTGGCTATTCTTTTTGCTGTTCTGAAACTCGATTCGGCGCAATCTTCAGTGATGATAGTCACGGATTCCCTCTCCGTGTGCATGGTCCTTTCTTCGGAAACTGTCAGTCCCATGCTTACAACTTTTTACTCCTTCGTTCCCACGTACGTGCGGGCAATTAGGCTTGTCTGGCTGCCTGGCCACTGTGGATTAGCCCTTAATGAAGCCGCGGATACGTTAGCGAAAAATTGCATTGTCTTTACCTATTGTGGAGGTGAATTCCCCCGTTTGCTTGCGTGTTGCTAGCCCGTTAATGCTCTGATCACGGGCTGCACACTTCTCCGGAACTCGAACACCTCAGGTTTCGTTGGAAAAGAAGCCTCTGCCAAACTCGCTCGTGCGAAGTTTCGCTGACTTCGTTTCGCTGTGGTGTTCCCCCCCCTTAATAGGTGCCTATACCGAGCAGAACAACCTCACCCTTGTGCCACTTCTGCCATGAAATTGAATCAGATGAGCATTTCTTCCTTTTTTGCCGCCGATTCTCGCATCACCGAAGAAGGCTGCTGGAGGCTCCCCTGCGGCGTCTTGGAATGCCACTAACTTTGCCAGTGCTTTTGTCTTTTGGAGGCACGCAGCTAGGCTACTGCCATGGGGATGTCTGTCAAGCTATTCATTCCTTCATTTCAAAGACGGCTCGTCTGCCTTGCTAAAATGATTCTGATCAGGCTCTCTCGCTCCTCTTTCTTGTTCTATTTCTGTCTTCAACCTATATACTAAATTCTTTCTTCGACTGCACCGTTTTGCCTATGTGGTTCTTTTTAATAATAATAAAATGCATGGTTCGCGGCATTACCCCCCTCCCCCCTCTTTAAGAGTGCATCGACCCGATGCTAACATAAGCGACAGTCCGAAACTACATCCACTGCAGAAACTCTGGCCCAGGTATTTGTTTTTCTTGGAGAGCCTTTCAGTTTGATCATATGCAAATGTCGTTTCAAATCACGCGCCATCAGCCGCAAAGGGTTCGCACAACATCCGACAGATGGCGACGAGTGTACTGGCCAGTAGGAAGACGCATTGAAACATCCCCCTCGCGAGGGGCACGATCAAATGCAGAGCATTTCCGGGGGAGCACGACGTTAAGTAGTTTGCGTTACGTTAATGTTGTTGCACTTGTGGCAACTGCTGACGAGAGAGCGCTCGTCAGCAGTAATTTGAATGAGTCAACGATATAAGGCGCGTTCATAGCCTCGCATTCTGTGTCGGCTTTGTGGCGCAGTGGTTAGAGTGCCTTGTACATTGCGTTCCGCCCGCAGGGTCGAGGTATCGAAACCTGGCGCCGGATAGTATTTCTTTTTTATATATAGTAGGGAGGGGTGCGGTGCGGACTACGGACGCCAACACGGGTGACATCGTGAGTTACTGAAATGCTCTGCATTTAAAAAAACTCTTCTTGGCCAATCCCCCTGAGTGCGTATGCGCCACTTTATGGGCCACCACCACCTACGATGTTGGTGCAGGGCCTGGAGGGCAAGCCTTGGTCTACATACTTTCTGGATACCCATGGAAAGCAGGTGAATGCCTCCACAAGTGGGTCGTTTTGTGGTACACTCGAAATTAGCAGCAGACAGACTGCGTCTGCTCGCAGACCACCCTGGTAGTATGACAACCAAATATGTAGCTGTGACCTAGTTACTGATGGGAAGACTTAATAAAAAATCAACTGCCAATCTGTTTAAAAGACAAAAACGCGTGGTATATGAAGCTTCCCAAAACCAAGTCCAACACCAAATTAATCAGCCCGGTACTGAGCACCTGTTTCTTATCGCGACGGTCTGCTGCACTGCAGTTGTGCTATCTAGAGCTTTACCGATGCAGGCAATCCATGACCTTCCGTAGCGTACAACCATTGTCGTTAGATGGGGGGTGCATTTTCTGTCTAATTTTCCACGCCCATGCAAATCCAAATTGCTTCGACTGTGCTGGAATGGCGCAAGGGATAGACGTCAGCTTCATAACATGAGGGATCCAGGTTCAATTCAGATCATGGGAAGCGTTTTAATGTTTTTTCACTTCACCCATGATCGTAATCATCAGAAAAAGTTGGCTTTCCTGCAGTGCATTTTGGGTGGACTACAGATACACCAGGGATAGGCTGGAAGCTTCACTTTAGTAAATGAAACTGTGCCAAGTACATTATGTGCGTGAAGCTTAAGCATTGTACATGAGACAAGCCAGTGAGGAGTGGTTATAGGTTAAATCTGTCAAGAAAGATCACAAAAAGTTTAATGTGGATTACTAAGCTTGCAAACTTGTCAGATCTAAACTTCACACTCTATTGTACCAGTCTTTCATGCTCAGCTGAGGAATGGTGGACAGATGGGGGCAACAACTGGCAGAAAGTGCATTAGCATACAGTTCATGTGTCTATGTAAATATTTATAAAGTACTGGTATGGAGTCTTCGTGTTACGTTTTCCCCATTGTTATGGCTGCTTACCAGCCCAGGAATCATAGAATGGAACATTAGATGGCCGACCGCAGGGTAAATAAATAATTATTTCGAGCCTTGTTTATTCGTGTCAGTTTCAGCTTTGACAAAACGAGCACCAAGGCGGCCGCCTTGAGAGAATGGCACTGTTGATGTCACTGTTTTCATTGCATCACGGTCAGACTGGACGCGTGTGCTAGAGTGAGCAAACACGGCCAGGCTGGCGGTGGTTGCACGCGCCTGGGCCACATGATATCAGTCCGAAAACTATGACATGATACACAAGACAGTGCAGCGTGCACCATCAGCAGCCGATGTGTTGGTTAAGTGACTGGAGCAGGGATTTATACACCCCCCCAACACCCCCCTAACACCCCCCAGAAAGATTTCGACACCCCCCCATAAAGCTTCCACAACCACAAGTACCCTGCCCAGGGATTTATGCACCCCCCCCCCCCCCAGGAGGGTTTCGACACCCTCCCAAAATCGAAATTCTGGATAAACCCCTGAACTGGAGCCCTGATGTCGGCAGTTTGGGGCGAACTGCATGGAGAGGCAGCCCACGCGTTTTGCTTATGCCAGTGTCAAAATGGTTTTTATTCTGAGCTTTCTCATGCATGCAAAGATTACAATTGATTTAAAATATGTTATACTGAACGGTTGCTATTAAAATATTCATATACAAAGGACATTTTTTGCATAGTTATCTCAGCTTTGATATTTCATCTCAGTACTCCTTTAAGTAGAGCCTAATCATGTTATGAACGTTTAATAGTGGTGCTACTCCTTAAGGTATTTTTTAGTTCTTTTAAGCTGACGTTTTGAGTTTGGAGTTAAGAGAGGCCGTAACATTCTGGCCGCCCATTTCTGGCCATCAGTATTTCTAAGTCGTTCTTCAAAATATGTTTTGCTCTGCACTTCTCTGAAATGTTGAGGACACCTAACTGAACTTAGTCGTGATTAAGGCATTATCGTGCATAGATCAAGCAATCTCTACCCTTGCACTCACCTGGCAGAGGATCATCCTTACACCAGAAAGGGTTTTGTTTTGCTGAGTCTGCCACTTAGGACCACCCCAGAACTTGCTGCCCACAGAGGAGCGCTCTCCAGCCAAATCAGCCCTAAGTGTTACAGGAGTGAAAGTAAGAACTTTAAAATAGTGTTAGAAAAAAGCACTGTACAATAGCTATCTTTTTTTTTGGAACGTGTTAACATGTCGACCAACCTCATGGCGACTGTAGGATGTGACTTGTTTGTAGAGGGGCAAAATCAGAAAAATAGAGACGAGCAAGTAAGTCATCGTAGCACGACAGCTTCTGCGACACCTAAGTTAAGCTGCCTGCAATCAGTGGAGGTCCCGGGGGGGAGGGAGGGGGGGGGGGTTGAAGGGTGCGGTCCCCCCCCCCCTCCCAAGAGGTCCTCAGCTTTTTACTTTTTTTTTAAAGAATCCCACTTGTGCGAGGTTGCAAACGTGTTGCGACCGTCAGAAATGCGGGTTCGAGCCAGCTATTGTACCGTCTAAGGCGGGCCAAAAACCACTGTGCCGCTAAGTGATTGTGCACAAGCGGGTTACTCCGCATACGCGCGCACTACGGCATGGTTTTCACCTCCCCCGAAAACTGGTGCAAGGAGGGGAGCGGTTCTTTATTCACCCCCCCTTCACCCCCCCCCCCCCCCAAAAAAAAAAAATCGCCCCTTCTAAAACCAACCTCTGGGACCACTACTGCCTGCAATTTACGTGCAAACAAAATTCTATGCAAGATGTTTACCGTTTTATTGCCTGGTCCAAAGAGACTGGTATACAAAATTTTGAGGAAAGCTGGAGTTGGTTGCGTTTTGATTTGTATTAGATTTTTTGTGGAAGTGTGCCATTTTATCATTTATTTTATAAATTTTTTTAACTGCTACAGGAACGTTAATTTGTAGAAGTAGTTCCATGTATATGGTGTTCTATGTTTATTTATTCAAGATACCCTTATTGCCCGACGGGCATTATAATGAGGGGTGTGGTACCTGAGCAGATTGAACGAGGAATAATAACATCACAGAATTCTGCCAAGCCTGTAGAAAAAAAATAAAAGAAAAAAAATACAACAGAAACGTCAATGTCCATACGCAACGTACACGAAAGGAACATAATAATAGTATACTGTGTTTAAGCTATTTGGTCATTTGAATTTTGAATGGGATCTAGGCTGCTAAGGAAATATATGCAGTGCTTTACTTGTTTTCAAAATGGTATTTCTTTTTTTACTTTTCAGTGACAGAGGTCTCAACGAGCAACGAGTCAGCACGCTGGTTGAGCCTGCAAGAACTCGTTTGGGCTACACGTCCTGCTACTTCGCACTGAATTCTGAGACTACGTTCCCTGGCTACAGCTAGTTGACTTTCTCTTTTGACCTTTTTTATTTTTTGCTCATGCAGTATTTGATATCCGACCTGCGATTTTTCTGGTGATATTGGGCCTGCTATTCTGCAAGGTATTAATTACTTTCTTTTCGTTAGTTCGTGCTTTACTTCATAGCCCTTTTGTGGATTTTTTTGTTTTCTTATGTTTCTTCAAATATTTCTTATCGTATTAATAAATGCTGCCAAATTATCAGTGTTTTATGCTTTGTTGGCATGGCTAACCTTTTCCTTCTCTTTTTGCTCTTGGTCATTCTCAACCTGAATTTACTGTATCACGCTTGATTTATTCTTAACAGAAACCTAGAAGAAAACGCCAGTTGATCCTGATCAAGCCCTTTGTGCGAGACCGACCCAGATGTATTCTCGCAACTGCAATCAATTGCTTCAAAAAAACCTACTACTGAAATATTGTACCCCTCAACGTATATCTATTTAGACGACAATAAACTTGCAGAAACCGAAACCTGAATCGCGCCAATCCTTTCATGGGCGCCAATCCTTTCATGGGCCGCCGCGGCGGCTCAGTGGTTATGGAGTTGTGCTGCTGAGCTCAACGACGCGGGTTTTGATTACCGGCCGCGGCGGCCGCTTTTCTGATGGAGGCGAAAAGCAAAAACGCCCGTATGTTCGAGATTTCGGTGGTAAAAATGAATCCGGAGTCCCCCACTACAGCACGCCTCATTGCCTGTGTAGCGTCTGCGCGTTAAACCCCCACAATCAATCAAATCAATCCTGCGTTTAGTGCACGAGCTTGAGTAGAGGATGGTAAGACCCTCCTTGATGAATAGTAGGGGTTTTGCATAGTATTCCCCGCGCCCAATTGCTTCGGGAAAGAAGCACAACGGCATAACGGGGCTTTCTGTCTGTTTCAATACTTGTAATTAGACAGTTGATTGTGACTACATCTTTGGTACATTAATGCGAATGTGTACCTTTTCTCCGCAAACAATGAACAATAAATTAAAACGATCCTTTAACGTTTTGTTTCCTCTCATGCCTGCGGCGACAACCTGGTTACGCGGGATCTATAATTAGCAAAGCAACGTGAAACTCCCAGGAAAGAAAAATGCACCAAAATAAAGACCTAGAAGAACCATACAATAATGGGATTGGGACGTCTATTGAATTGGAATTAATTACTATGCGTAAAATTTTTGTCCTAGGCTTGTCCGCCGTGCAATCGTAACCTGCTGGAAGCAGTGCTCTCACGGTTCCAACGTTATATTCACCACCTAGGAGTCCAACAATAATACATGTGACGATGCCTTTTTAAAACTAAAGCTTTCTAGCTCTACCAGCCAGCGGTTCTTTCGTGTCGTGCGGGACAACAAACTCCCAACGCGGCGGAGGCGGCGGCGGGAAGGAGGGGGGTAGGAGGGATTCACTCACGGAGCACACTGTAGATGGCGCGGCGACTTTACCCAGCGTTCCCCGCGCAGAAGTGCCCGCTCGCCTGCGGTGGCATCGGCGGTACGGCTTCGTCGTCTGCTTTAGCGGCGGTTGTTTTTGGCCTGTTTTGGTGCAGTTTCGCGTCCATTGCGCGCTGCCTTCGCACGGCTTCATTATCGTGTTCGACAGCACCTCCAGCGTAACCCGCATCCGACGCAATTAAGTGGTCGTATGGCAAACGAACGTTAATGATTGGTTTGCAGGGCGGGAAAACAAAATGTACAAACCACATACAGACATTTGGCCGCTAGAGAAACGCTACCGTTTGTGCACTACTTGCCAGGAATGAGACTGGTCTAAATTGAATACCAATTCGTTTGAGTTTTAAGAGGTATTACAAAAGGTGAAAGTAGCAACTGGTTCTGATAAACAGCGATTGTAAAGGTTCCCTCAGCTTTCTCGCAATTCTCAAACTTGCTAAACTAACTATTTTAAATCGGTATGGGAATCACTAAGCTCACATGCCGAATTGTTTCGGTGTCTGCGCTTGTGTCGCGCGGTGGTGTAGACCCGAGCTAGCACATCAGGATGGCTAGGTTCCACTGTCTCACCCTTCGAAAGACGTTCCTCTCCACTTCTTTTCTCCCGACTTACGGCCGGGCTACAGCGGCGGCGTCCGCCGCTCCAGCCTAGCCATAGCCGACGATACTGCTGCGTTCGGGACGCCGCGAATTCCAGGTAACGGCTGGATGAATCTCTGGTTTCACTCTTTGTAGAGCGAAGTGTGTGCATTCAAATAACATCGCGGGGGGAGTTGTGCGTGTTGCTTAACGCTTTGCTTTCCAACCACCTTCACAGCATGGATTGGAGCCAATTTTTTAAATATTTGCTTGGAGATGGCGGTTGAAAAAGTATATTCTTCCATCCCTGCGGCAGTGCTGAAAATGATTCAGCTTAGGCTCCAATGCATTATATTCAAAACATATCCTTAATTATTTAGGGAGTCAGAAAAGGTACTGAGTGTCTGTTTTCTGCACTATAGGTGCGCGGTCATGGCTTTTTTCCCCGTGAAATTCGAACAGCGCGTTTCTACGTATGTGCTTACCGCATATGCAGCTGCCTTTTCACAGCACTGTTGGACAATGGGAGGCTGTACACTGAAGCGACGCGGGGAGGGAGAATACATATTTATTTATTTTATTTATTTTATTTATTTTAGTATCTTAAAGCCCGTTATGGGCATTACATAGAGGGGGGGGGGTTAATAAAAAAATCAATACTATATCACAGTTGAACTAGATTGATTGATTGTGGGGTTTAACGCGCCGACGCAACGCAGGCGATGAGGCGCGCCGTAGTGGAGGGCTCCGGATTAATTTTGACCACCTGGGGATCTTTATCGTGTCACAGTTGAACTAGGCGTAACACATAAAGTACATTGATTATTTATCGCTCTTCCTCGTGTCTTTTTTGTTTAACAGGGTATGTATCAACGCGCAAAGTTAGTAAAATGGGGTTACGTATAAAGTGCTAACAAAAGCAACGCGTAGCATCAAAAACATTCGTAGGCACATTGCAAAGCACACATACAATAAAACCAAACAATTCCTAACTTTGTTTACACTATAAGATTACACTGGACAAGTGAAACTGCAGGCAAAAATACACATTTTACAACACTTTCTTGAAAAAAGCAGTTACTAAGGCTTACTGGTCAGTATTTTGGCCAATAAATGAGTGCAACGCTGTCTGAAAGGAAGCTGTTAGGTGAACTTGGGTGAACGATACTTGCCGGGAGCAAGTTCCATTCCTTTATTGATAAACAAGGGGGAGTTCTGATACTTTTTGGTTCTAGCAAAAATCGGTCGTACCTTGTGCGCATGATCAGTTTTGGAGGAAATGTGATGAGCCGGCAAAATATTGGATGACTTGAAAGATCACTCAGAGTAGTCAAGGGAGTGGAAAAACGCAAGCGCGAAAATTTCCTACGGGTATCCAGATTAGGCGGAACAAGAGAACGTTTCAGAGCAGACACGCTTATATCACAAGAGTAGAAGCGCAAGATAAATCTTACAGCTTTGTTCTGCGCAGCTTCGAGGGAGTTAATAAAGGTCGTTTGGTGTGGATGCCAGATAAAAGAAGCATATTCTAATGCGGATCTTACTAAGGAAATGTACGCATGCAGTTTGGTATTGCTGTTAACTTGAAAGAGGTGGTGTTTAAGAAATCCAAGTTTTTTGAGGGCCTTGTTAGTTATGTATTCAATGTGAGTGCTCTAGCTGAGATCAGAAGTAAAGAATACGCCCAGACTAAGCCCATTCTTCCGCGTGGGATCGTGGTGCCACAGGACAGTGTTTGAATGCTCGGTGAAAACCGGATACCTGGCTGTTTTTGCGCGTGCTGGACGGGTAGATAGCTAGTTTGAACGATGTTGAATTGAAGATGGAGAATCAGTATCGGTGTTTTCTTCCCCGGTACGGCACAAAAATTTTCGTGAGTCGAGGCGCGCCGCTAAGAGTGACGGCTGCACGCCTGCTGTAATGCTAGTGAAGGAGACGGCATTCACCATGTGCGGCCGTGTGTGTTCTTGGTTGCTTCAGACTACCTTTGACTTGTGTAGGCTTAGCAAGACACCCACGGAAACCAGGTGAAAGATAGTCTAGCCCTTTAATGCGTCTTTGGCTCACGCAGCTGTAAAGAAGCCCAGGCAACCTGTTCGTGTGCTTTCGTTACCACTGAATGTAGACAACGCACGAGCAAACTTTGCCTGAATGGCGTGAACTCACCTGCTCTGAGGAGCTTCTTTTTTCTTTTGAGGCACAACGTACTCAAGAGACCTGTAATATGTACCATTGCTTACGCCGCTGCCAATGAACTTAGACACCAAGCACTTCCGGTAGTCCTCCATCCAGGCATGTTGTGATACCCTTAGCAGAACAAGGTCAGTTGCACCAACAAGTAGCTGGAATGGCAAATAAGGCAGATCAAAAGCAGCGATGGCGATGTCTGGTCTCAAAAGAACTTATAATAGGTTACCTAGAACTGAGCAGGGCATTAGGATATGCCACTTAAAATAACCCTTCTAATGCTTAGCATAAATGCTAAAGCCCAAAATGATGCAATTCTTCCGTGTATCCAGCTTTTCGAGATAACACGCGTGGCCTTCGAAATTAAACTGCTGCAGACCCCTCTTCAAGCATAAAAAGAACAAACCGTTTCTTGTCAGTTTTGACGCAAACTATGTGACAACTTCAGCGAGTAGTTTTGCAGAAATTAAGGGCATACACTACCTCTGTGCAATAGTTGATGAACGTGAATACCATACATAGTTTAAATTTTCCCATATAAACTGGCTGAATCCTGTCTTGACTGGATTGAAGGCGACTACATTGGAGTGACTAACGGCTATCCCCGTCCTCTGTTATACCTGCTGGTCTATTTTCTTGGCGCTTTTCCTAGAGTATCCTGTCAATAACGTTGATATTCTGACTCCGACATCGGTCTTCGTAGGCCGGGAGCTCTTCAGGAGTTTTAGCTATACGTAGCCTTCCCATAGCGTCAGTAGAATAAAAATAAAATACCCTGCATGCCTGGAACTTGTGGGAACGCGACCTTAGCGCGTTCCCTTTGGTTCGGCTTCGTCACGCCGCTTGCTCCTCGCGGGAACTTGCTCGGCGAGACATCGGCGAGGGGGATCTACCTCCTCGCCGAACGAGTGTCTTGGGGGCCGGCGAGCACGCGCGGGAGGCGGGCTGTGCGGGGGGAGTTGGAGCTCGGGAAGCGAGGCGAGAGGACGTGCCTAGCGACCTCCTTCCTTCGAGGATCGGGCAAAAAGGAGGGCGACAATGGCTGCCATCGGCGTCCCAGCGAGGCAAACGCGAGCGCGCTGAGGCGCCCCCGGAGATGACTGTTGTCGCGGTGAGTCGAACCTCTCGATTCCCTTAAATTGCCCGGGCGAGGAACTAGATCCTTGCCGCCAACCAGATAGCCTGCATGCTCTTTGGATGTTTATTATTCGGTAATAAATGTCAATGAGCGAAAACACTTGTCGCTTCCTTTGTTCCGGTGAGCCACGGCCCGCCGCGGCTGGCGCGGCACAGCGCGCAGCCGCGGGGTGGGAGATAGCTTGCTAGCGGGGCGAAACGAGAAGACAAAGACTGATTAGTCTCTCTCGTCGCCGGTTTTGCTATTGCAGGGAAAAGTAAACCAATCTACTTTAACCCCTCTATAACCCCACAAACTTCATGGCGTGAGTGGTTTACAAACACAAGGCCCTCTGGTCGTGTTTTTTTTTTTCACTCACAACAAGTACTGTCATTCCCCGTATGTACAGCATCGCGGTAAAACCATTACTCCTTTACTCGTAAGAGGACCAGGACACCAACTGAACGTATTTTTATGCCTTAAAGGGACACTGAGGTGATTTGTAAACACTGCGGGATTACTAGCGCAAATTGTAGTCCAGAGTCCATAGACCTTTTTTCGACCACTCTGAGTGTGTTTACGCGCATTTATTTACTAGAACAAGTAATTCGAAAATGCTGTCGTCCTCTCTGCATCCTCGCCCATTTTCTGTGACGTTTTCGTGTGACGTCAGGAGGAAATGACTTGGATTGACTGCGCTACTGCACGGCTCGCCGACCTCCCGAAAGAGCCAGTCGGCCCAGCGTTTAGTCCGCCGGCCGCCGACGGGTCGTCGCAATTCGTTCGCTTAGTTGAAACTAAGCCACGACACGTTTGTGAATGGAACAATGTGCCTTTCTTTACTTTGTTAGTTTGTACACTGTATCAAGCTCCAAGTTCAGGTCGCTCCACACAAGCGCTCCACACAAGCCCATGCGACCCTTCGCTGACTGGTACGCTAGTAGGAAAATCTGAGGCCACTTGAAGTCGGGAGAATAGTCAGCCAAGTCAATATAGGTACTAAGGAAAAAAAATCAACTGACACGTTTACCGTACACCGTAAAACTCTGGAGCGGGAAACACTTTTTTGCGCTTGGTGAACAAGCACAGCGGTCAGCAGCACGACTACGCATCTGCGAACGCTTTTCTGTCTAAGAAATGCAATTGCTAGACGTGAGATATTGTGGAAATTTGGTGGACACTTACTGCACGAGCGCCATACAACAAATAGTCCCCTAAGGTGCTTGAAATGCTAAAACTAAATAAACGCGTAAACTGGTTATACATTACATACCTTATATTCCCGGGCGCCGGCAGCGGCTGGCCCATGGCCGAGTATTCTTGAGCGCTATGTTATTCTCCAAGTCGCAAGTTCGAATCCCCGAGAGTACATTGTTTTTTCTTCTTTTTTCGTAAGTTTATTTTTTCGTTTTCTGCCAATGTTTTTTATACTGAGTTCACCATTTTTGGGCCGTAATGTTCGTTGCTCCACGAGCGAGTTCGCAAAAAGCGCGCAGACCGATACTGACGCGCTAGAAAGTTCTCGTTGGCGTGCTGCTGCCATAAGCACGGACTGATTGCGGGCAGTGGGCAGATGCCAGAATCAGCAGGCCCTTGGCCTGGTGCGAACACGCTTTTAACGATACAGGCATGAGTGAGGCAAGCTCCGAAATTGGAGGAAAAGTGCATGGCATTTGAGCGTCTGCTAGGACGCGGAGGGAGTTCATCCACTGCGTAGGCCTCGTCTAGTGACTGCTACAATTCCAAGCCGTCCTGGGAGGCTTACCTTAGGCATTTTACAGCGGACAACATGGCAGAAGAGCGGTACAGCGATTACTGAGATATCGAGAATGCCCATCCAACAATAACGTCAGATGTCAAGCATGTTGTTTTATAGAACCGAAACCGAAACTTGTTTGAATGCTAATCTTCGACATCGTCCACTCATGGTGCACCTCCTCCCGACGTCACAGACTTTAGTTGGTGCGGCCACCGCAGACCACGCTTGGTAGTTTTTCTTCTTTCGGGCTTTACAAAATAATTACTGACTTATCAACCGGAAAAACGATGAAAAGTGTGTTCATTTGAGCCAGTCTGCGCAGTGCAAGCAAAATCGGGAGCTTTGACAAATTCCCTTCAGTGTCCCTTTAAAAATAAGGATAGCATTGTGATATCAAGGGAGGATATATCTACATGGCACAACCCTTGTAATCCATGTTGGAGGATCCAATGTGGACATTTCTAAACCTTGCAAGAAATGATTCAATATGGTTGTGCGGCAATAGTTTGTTTTGAATTACCTCAGTAATCAAAGTGCCTGAACTAGTCGACAACAGTCGCGTAGTCATATGTCCTTGGCTAAGTATTTCAAAGCGTAAGCAAACAGATGGGTGTATATAAGAGTGTTCACGAATGCACACCACTGATATTACAATATAATTAAAATAAATACATCTACCCTTGTGTAGCCCTGTGATATGTAGCATAATAGCAGTATTTGTTATTCACTTTCAGAGAGTAGAACTGTAGTGTTCATGCCAGGACGACAGACGGGGCGGCACACGAACGTGGCAGGAACGGGATGGGTTTATTCCATCGTGACAAACGGGTGAAACAAAAGAGCGGGCTCGCTAGTAGGCGAGCTGTATATATATAACCACTGAGAGGGGAACCGAGGCCAAGAGTGTGGTGACGACATGTCACGTGGCCCAAAGGCGCGTAATACAACATCCCTCCGGACTTAATTTATGACAACATAACTATGGTGAGTATCTCTCCGGCGGCTGCCTGTGTCGAAGGGGGTATCTCCGCTGCTGCGGCCCGGGGGCCGGTTGAAGGTCCTGACCCGTGGCAGGCTGACGCTGGGCACCGCTGCTGTCGATGGGCTCCAATGGAGCGGACGTGTATTTCTCAGGCGGCACGCGAACGATGTGGTTCCTGTGACGAGTTTACTGAAACACACCACGAGGGGTCATGACACTCAATTTGTAAGTCACAGGTCCCGTACGAGCGAGAATTATCCCCGGCAACCACTTCTCTCCACGCCTGAAATTTCGCACTTTCATTCTATCTACCACAGTCAAATGTCTCGTGTCGCTTCGATGAGCCTCTGCGGAGAGTCTGGGCGAACTGTTTTGCTGCTA
Organism: Haemaphysalis longicornis; assembly: GCF_048455015.1. NCBI lineage: Eukaryota > Metazoa > Arthropoda > Arachnida > Ixodida > Ixodidae > Haemaphysalis > Haemaphysalis longicornis. Next base: position 74,269,840 of record NW_027526203.1, read on the forward strand.
CCTTTGCTTGAATCGACGGTTTGACCGCATCGAGTCGGGTGCGGAGGCGTCTTCCTAGAAGCAACAAGGCTTGAGTTTCGCCTGTGGTAGTGTGGGGGGTTACGGTATGCCAAAAGGAAATCTGCAAGAGCGGACTGCACTGGTAGCCCTGCAGATTTTCGCAGCGATGCTTTCAGTGATTGAACAAAGCGCTCTGCTTGACCGTTGCTACTTGGATGATAAGGCGCTGTTCGAATATGACGCGTACCTATACTACGCATGTACCCAGTAAATTCTGCAGATGTAAACTGAGGCCCGTTATCTGAGACTAGCGTCTCGGGAAACCCGAAGCGGCAAAACAAATAGCGCAAGCAACTGATCATTTTTTCAGCTGACGTTTGCTTCATTACAAACACTTCTGGCCACTTTGACTGGGCGTCAATCACAACGAGTAGCATAGTACCTTTGAAAGGTCCTGCGAAGTCTACATGAACACGCTCCCAAGGTCGGGTAGGCCAGGCCCATGGGTGCAGTAGAGAGGGGCAGGGCAAGTTACGTTGCGACTGACAAGATTGGCATGCGCTCACTTGCCGTTCAATGTTGCGGTCAATGGTGGGCCACCAGACGTAACTTCTCGCCAACTCCTTGGTTCTGACTATGCCAGGGTGTCCTTGTTGAAGTTCTTCGAGCATGAAGGACTGGTAGCGCTTCGGAATAACCACACGGGTACCAAGCACGAGGCATCCCTGCTGAAAAGACAACTCGCACCGTCTGTGGAAAAATGGTTTCAGTTCGTCGCTTGGAGCGCGATCCGGCCAACCACTCAGCACGTAATGCAACACATTCTTTAACACAGGGTCGCGGCAAGTCTCACGTGCCACGTCCCGACAGTTCACAGGCAATGTACTGAAACGCAAAACGTAAAATATCTCTTCTGAAGGCTCTTCGCTGTGATCAGGAAGTGGGAGGCGTGACAAACAGTCGGAATCTGCATTCTCTGCCGATGACTTGAACTTCAGCGTATACGTGTAAGCAGACAGAAGAACGGCCCAACGTTGCCGCCTCGCTGCAGCAACCGTTGAAATGCCTGTCTTCGGGCCCAAGATTGTGTGCAAAGGTTTGTGGTCCGTAACGAGGACGAAGGTGCGTCCATACAGATAGTGATGAAACCTCTTCACTCCAAAAACTAAGGCAAGCGCTTCCTTCACTATCTGGCTGTAGCCAGTTTCTGCCTTAGAGAGCGTACGTGATGCGTACGCAATATGACGACACTGACCTTTGGCATCCACATGTGACAACAGCGCACCGATCCCATACGCCGAGGCGTCGCACGATAGTTGCAGTGGAGCGGTGGGATCATAGTGGGTCAGCACTGGGGGCGCCGACAGGAGACCCATCACCTGCCGGTAGGCTGACTCGCACTGGTCGCTCCTTGACCAGGGAACGTCGTTTCGCAAAAGCCTATTGAGGGGCGAGACAACACTGGAAAGGTTGGGCACGAACTTTCCATAATGATTCACAAGACCCAAAAGTGACCGCAACTGATGGTTATCAGTTGGTCGTGGCGCCTTCACTATAGCCTTGATGTTATCGTCTGCTGGTTGCACTCCCTCGGCGCTTACAATGTGGCCCAAATACTGCAGCTTATCTTTGAAGAACTCGCACTGGGACGGTTTCACTTTCACCCCTTTTTCAGACAAGCGCTGCAGCACGGATTCCAAGTTGCGCATGTGTTCTTCGTCCGTTTTTCCCGTTACCATGATGTCGTCAATGTAGCACGTCACTCCTTTCAGGCCTTTCAGTATGTTATCCATAGTTCTTTGAAAAATTGCCGGAGCCGAAGAAATTGCGAAAGGGAGGAGATTTACTGCATACTATCATTGATGGGTATTCAGTGCGAGATACCCTTTTGAGGCCTCATTCAACTCTAACTGTTGGTACGCTCGGTTCAAGTCCAACTTCGAAAACCTCTTGCCTCCTGCCAGGACTGCGAACAATTCGTCGGCTCTGGGAAGAGGATAGTGTTCAGTGTCCAAGATTGGATTTACGGTCATTTTATAGTCACCGCATAGCCTGATGGACCCATCGCTCTTTACAACTGGTACAACAGGCGTCGCGTGCTTGCTACTGGTGACAGGCGAAAGTATACCAGTCTCATCAGCTTCCCAATTTCCTCTTCGACTGAAGGTTAGAGCGCAAAAGGTACTGGTCTTGCCTTCATAAACCTAGGCTCCTGATTATCCTTGAAATGAAGTTGTGCCTTCTCACCTTGAATTGTTCTCAGCTCGTCACTGAACACATGACTGTACTTCTGGAGAAGTGCCTTGAGTTCTGCAGGCTTGCGACGCCGTCTTTATTTATTTATTTATTTATTTATTTACCCTCAGGGCCGGAAGACATTACAGAGGGGAGTGGTTACAATCTACAATACAAACATTATAAAAAAGCAGTCAGTTACAATACAAACGCAAATAAAGCAATCAGTTTGTTATGTAAAGATTAGTTCACCTTATTGTACAATGTTAGGTAGGGTATCGCGAAAAAAATGGTTATCAGTAATCGATACAACTTCTGCAGGAAGGTGGTTCCAGTCTCGTGATGTACGGGGTATAAATGATTGCGCGAACGTTCTCGTAAGACATGAATTGACACCTACTTTGTGAGCGTGATCAATGCGATGGGAAAGGTAGGACGGAGAGGGAATTAATTTATGGCGTAGCCCATTATGATGATATAGTTTGTGAAATAAGCTGAGGCGAGAAATTTTACGACGAGTCTGTAGTAACGGCAGGTCAAGACTGGACTTCATAGTAGTTATGCTGGCTGTACGGTTATAATTGGAAAGAATGAAGCGTGCAGAGTTATTCTGGACCATTTCAAGACGGTAGGTCAGTTTATCGTGACTGGGGTCCCATACTGGTGAAGCATATTCTAATTTAGAGCGCACTAATGTTTTATACAGTAGTAGTTTCAATGATGATGGTGCGTTATGGAAGTTCCTACACAAGTAACCCATCATTCTGTTAGCGTTATTAGCAACATACTCCACGTGAGCATCCCACGCTAGGTTAAAAGTAACATGGACACCTAAGTATTTGTAAGAGTCAACGGATTGCAAGCATACGTTATTGAGGTAGTAGGAACATCGAGTTACGTTAATCCTAGAAACATGCATGACTTTACATTTATTTGTATTCAGTTCCATTAGCCAGGTATTACACCAGTTATTAATAGCAGAGAGATCAGATTGAAGTATTCGACTATCATTTTCGCTGGTTATTTCCCGAAATATAACACAGTCATCTGCGAAAAGGTGTAAATTAGAAGTCACGACATTATAAAGGTCGTTAATATAGATAAGAAATAAAAGCGGACCAAGGACGGATCCTTGGGGTACACCAGAATCAACATTACTTAGTTTGGAGTTATGGCCGTTAGCTGAAACAAATTGGGTACGATTAGTTAGAAAATACTCAATCCATCTAAGGACATTCCGCTCTATGTTTAGTTTTCCTAGTTTATGGAGTAGTAGTTTATGTGATACCTTATCGAATGCTTTTGAAAAATCCAGAAAAATACAGTCGGCGTGTGATGAGCGATCTAGGATTTGATGCAGCTTATGAGTTAGCAATGCAAGCTGAGTTTCACATGAGTATGATTTGCGAAATCCATGTTGTGCCGATGTGAAAAATGAGTTTGATTCTAGGAATTTTACCAAGTTGGAGTAAATGACGAGTTCTAAAAGCTTGCAACAAGTACTTGTAAGAGAAATAGGACGGTAGTTAGCTGGATTAGATTTGTTCCCCGATTTGTGAACCACCTTTCCGATTTTCCATGATGTGGGAAGACTGGACATATCTAATGATTGTTGAGAAATTTTTGTTAGTAGGATGGCACTGTAGGTGGACGTGTTTTTTAGAAATTTTGTTGTGATGTTGTCATAACCAGGGGAGGAATGATTACAAAGACCACTAATTAATTTATATATACTAGCTATGTCGAAAGATATTTGAGGCATGATGGTGTAGTTATAGTGATTTGTCACAGGAAGGCAGTTGTGTTTTGCATCCGAAAAAATGTTAACGAATACCTCTTGCAAGACAGTAGCACTTTGATCTTCAGGGATCGGGTTATTTGACGGGTCAACCAAGCTAATTTTGTCAGAATATGACGGATTAATAGCTCGCCAGAACTGTCTAGGGTTGTTTTTTAGCATGGCTGGTAGTGTATTGGTTAAAAAGTAAAATTTGGCATTTTTAATAGCTGAAACATAAGCATTTGAAGCAATATTATAGGCGGACCAGCGCGTGTTTGTTGGATTTCGTTTGGCCTGGCGATAAAGACGCTTCTTTTTGTTAGCTAGACGTTTGATATGAATATTGTACCGAGGTGCATGCGTGTTAGTGGTGATTGTACGTTGTGGAATGTGCTTTTCGGTTAGTTCATGAACTTTACGCGCAAAAATGTCCCAGTTTTCTTCGACCGAACGATCATCAAAATTTTGAAAAAAAGCTTCAATAAATTGTGACAAGGCGTTATTTATGGAAGCGAAGTCAGCTCTGCTGTAGTCGTGTACAGTTTTTCTAACTCGTCTTGTTTTTAAGATCGGTGCGTGAATATCGAGAGTGAGAAGACAATGGTCGCTTATTCCAGGCAAGTAAGTGATTGGGGAAACGAAATCAGGGCGATTAGTTAAGATAAGGTCGAGGGTATTTGCACAGTTATCCGCAATTCTAGTCGGTTCAGAAACTAATTGTGTTAAAGAGAATATAGAACACATTTCAAGAAAGTCGCTGGATTCCTGAGAAAACGAGGTAAGGTGAGGCTGCTGGGCGTGCCAATCTATGTTAGGAAAATTAAAATCACCGAGTAAGAAAACAGGCGACAAAGGAAAACGGTTTCGAATATTGTTAATTGCGTCATGTAAGTCGTTAACAAAACCGGGTGGTGAAGAAGGAGACCTGTAGCAAACACCTATTACTACTTTTTGATGATTGATTGTGACTAAAGCCCAAACCATCTCGAGGGTGTTTTTAATGTGCACGCATAATGACGGAAGATCTTTTGAAATGGCTAGCATTACGCCACCGCCTCGTCGTATGGTTCTATCGCAGCGATAAAGGGAAAAGTTGGAGGCATTATGAAAGATTTCGGAGTACCGAATATTAGTTGATAGCCACGTTTCGGTTAGGGCGATAATATGAGCGTTGCAGGTGTCGATGACTGATGACAGTGCGTCGCGTTTGTTAACTGTGCTTCGAACGTTGCCAAACAAAATGGATACGACAGATGGACACGTGGGTGAAAGTGACGAGCCACTGCCCCTCACGCGTTCTATGTTAGGGCCTGTGGTTGCCGGCTGGAAGAAGCGTCTTCCTCTGCCTGCATTTCGCGTATGGAATTCGAGATAAGATCGTAGGTGTACCATTTGTTGTTGAGCTTCACTGGGCATGCAGCTCCTTGAGGCTTGCCCAGTCGAGCTGGATGTGCTGTAGCCACTCTCGTCCAAAAAGTGGTGGGCCTTCCTGCTGTACAACGTAGAGAGGAATAACATGTGGCTTGTGGCTGTATTCCACTGTGACGTTTACCACTCCGGTCGGCGTGATGAGCTCTCCTGTATACGTGCGCAGCCGAAGACTAGTGCCCTTGAGGCGCATGCCAGGGAAAAGGCGCTTGAAAAGATTTCCTGGAATAATGGACACTGCAGCTCCTGTATCCAGTTACATCTGCAAAGTAACACCTTGCACAGTCAGGGTTACCATTATGGGCGTTGACACTGCAGAAGTTGTCACGTCGTAAAATTTCGCGCCCCTCATGATGATTGTGGTAATGATAATATCATTTTATTATTATTATATTATTGTTATTATTATTATTATTATCATCATCAATATCAATGTGGGAAAAAAGGCCACCTCGCTGTTTCGGGCAAGCGAATGAGTGATTTCTTGAATGATTGTTCACTTAGCTGTAGTATAGCCGTCCTGTGCATCAAAATATCGTCTGATACACCAGAAGTCCACTAGGCCTGAAAAAAGGTGAAAGAATACATGGACCTTGCCGCGCCGGTCACCTGTTGTCGTCTCGCTTTACGCGAAGTTCATAAATTAGTTACAACCACACAAAAAAAACGACGAAGTAGGCATGTAACAGTTTTTCTCTGCATTGCAATGCAATGTATTGCTCAAAATTATTTATTGCACACATCAAGTCTGTATACCATGCCTACATGTTTTTATCAATGCCATTGGTGCGTCGAAAAACTCGTTCCGGCAAACTCTGTCGTCTCCTCGTTGTCGCCCCTTTTGTGACGCCAGCGCTGTTGTTGATCGTGAACAATTGTCAAGAAACACGCGTTTTTTATATTTAAACGCTTTATATACATCGTTTGGTTATTATTAGCAAAAATATAAAAAGGACTGTACACTAGGGCACTCCGTCAAAACTTGAGCAGCACTTTTGTTGCTTTCGATGAAGCAAACTGTTCTATTTATAATGACATCAAAGTTCGTGTTTTCAGTTTGGTCTCTTTCCACACTCAGAAGAGCAAGATCAGAAAGTCTGTCCTGGCCCATTGTGGCGCGCAAATAAGAAAGTATCAATTTCAGCTTGCCGAAGGACCTCTCACAACCAGCGATAGAAACTGCTATGGTGAACATTATTTGAATGGCGACGCGAAGGTTGGGGAATACGCTGTCATCTCCATACTCTACAATAAATTTCAGAAGTTCTTCAGGTCTTGACACTTTCTGGTCAACCCGCCGTGAAAGCAGCAGTCGGCAATCTAAAATCTCTTCATAGAGGTCCTGCACGTTAACGTCGGAACTGTAAAACTCGCCAAAGGTGTAGCAATTTTTTTAGTTCGTTTTTGTCGTCGCTGTAGCACAGCTTGTTCATGTCCAGGAGAAAGCTAAACTTGGCATCGGTGTTCTGCAGGCGAGTAAACCGTTCGTCGATTTCGGAATGTAGACGGTCGAGAGTGGATTTCATGACCCGTTCTATTCCCTGCTTAGCCGTTAACTCTTCTCCTTTGGACTTTTCACCAGGCATCTGTTTTTTTCGGCGTGAACGCCTTTCAACATCGACATCCCACGCCTCACAGAGGCCAAGCCCTTCATCGAGTGACTCACCCACCAGAGTTTCCATCTCGTCATGAAAGTGATCTCTGAGTGCTTTCATGTCTAAAGTTCATTTTTGGATCTTGCAGCCTTTTCTGGACACGATCTATGCGAACCAGTATCTTGTTCCAAAAGCCGAGCAAAATAAAAAAAATCATAACTCAGCATCCGCGTGTGCAATAGTGTGGCATCACTTCTAGCTTCGCTCGTTTCTTCGTCGTCATTTGCCATTCCTTGGAGAACGTCAAGTATCTCCTCAAGGTATCTACAGACTGGCTTCACCGCTTCCACCAAGCTTGCACTCCATCTAGAATCTGACTCTGACTTGACCACAACGGGCACCGCATCTTTCAGTTACTCCCAACGGCGTGTGGAGCGAGAAAAAAAACACGTAAAGTGCTTCGATGGTCCCAAAAAAGGTCATCATCATGGTGTCTTTTTTTGAGCATGTACTCCAACCAAGTTGAGCGAGTGATTGTCGCAGTTTACGAAGATCGCCAGTTGGTTTTTTCCGCTATTCTTTGACTGACACCACTTTTTTGTCCTGCCATCACGGCAGCGTTGTCGTAGCACTGTGACCGACAGTCCTGTAGGTCCATTTTGTCCTCTTTTAGCTTGCTTAGGATCACCTCAACGAAGCTCTCAGCATCTTTCTTCCTTACCTAGATGCAACCGAGGAAGGACTCCTCAACCTTAAGTGATTTCTTATCGAAGTCAACTTCCACGTATCGAACAACCTCTGACATTTGTTCACGGTGTGCCTGGTCGGGAGTCGTGTCGAACATAATGCCATAATACTTGGCTTTGCGGATTCTTTGCAGCAAGGATTCACGAACTGCTGCAGCCATCATGTGGATGAATTAGTTTTGTACAAGAGGTCATAGGTACGATGTGGACCCGGGATGACTTTCAACGTATGCGAGGTGTTGCTTTATGGCGGGGTCAAAAACTGCAACTAACTTCAAAAGAGCAAGGAAATTTCCGACATTGCTTTCGCGGCCTGTTTGGAGACTCTCTCGGTTCCCTTGCAATGCCAAGTTCTGAGTAGCGAGGAATTTTATGCAGTGGAGGACTCTCGTCAAAATTTCACGCCACTTGTGCTTTTCTTTCTCCATCTGTGATTGTAGGTCGGCATCAATTACTCCTGCGGTGTCAATTAAATTTCTTTCCATTTCTTCCACTGTGTAAAACACATTTGGTGATTCCTTGCATTTTCGTGAAGTGTGATCCTCTCGGGTGCCTTCCACTTGGAAAATCCCCCTTCTTGCTCCAAAGATGATAGCTGATCTGAGCGGGAAAAAAGGAGGTGACAAATGCAAAATGCTGACTTTTTGGAAGGAGAGTAGGCTAGCCACCAGCGGGTCACTTCTTCACCACGACCATCACCTAACTTCTTCTTAAACCAGCCCTTGGTCATCGATCGGTTGTTTGTTGGCAAGAAAGGTCCTTCCCCATTTTGGAAATACTTGGCACCGAGCTTAACTACTTCCGTTCGCACAGCGTCAGACACAACAGCTTTTCCAGTACGCGCGTCAAATTTTAAGAGCCCTAGGTCGTGGTTCTGAACGAGCTCCGAAACAATAGGTTGAAGCTGCTTTGTGCAATCGAGTTCGCTTGGCTTCGTAGAATCAGGTTCAATCTCCCGAAGCACGATGTCACTGTCGTTATCCTCCTCCGCTATCGTAATGTCCCCGGTGTTGCCTGTGTTTAACCCACTCTGTTTAGAAGTTTTGCGAACCACTCCTTCGTGAGGTTGTGTGGGCATTAGTGAAGTGGCGGGGGATGGAGCTGCCTCCAGAGAAGAGGGTGAAGTACTCGTCCCAGGTCTTCCAAAGAAGGGCGCGAAGAACTTTTTTGACTTCTCAGCTTCCTGCGCCTGTAGCTTTCTCCTCTTCCGTCATTCAGCTCCGCTCTCTTTTCTATTTTTCGTCGCCCGGTCCATGATTTTGCTTGACTGAAAAAAAAAATCCTTAATTCCTTCATTTGGATTACACTCAGAGTTCTTTCTATCCATCAAGCAGTGCAGCCATATACGTCAGTCGCGTGAATACTTGCTACAATTAGCTAACAATTGCTTACTGTGTCTATATAGATCCCCAGAGTAAGCTTAGAGCTTATGGTCTATGTAAGGCCTTCTAGAGGCTCTGCAAGTCTGGAGGCTTAAAAAGATTTCTGTCATAGGTAAGGGCCTTCCACGTAACCCGGCCACCGCTGCAACGTGACTACTATTCCTGGCTAGTTACTCATAAAATAAAATCATTCTGTTGACTGCGACCTAGCGAAATAACGCTGCGATTGTACACAAACGAAATTGACAACTAACACCTCGGCCGTGTTCTATTTTTTAAATTCGAAAACTTAGCGGACGGAATAGCAAAACTGTGCAGGGTGTTCCAGCTATTAAGCCCCACCTTAAAAAAAAATTGCAGTGGTATTACTAAAGAACACCTAGTGCATAATGTTTACTGTACAGCAAAGTAGCCGAAGGCATATTTGTAATGAGAAATAATTAGGTTTCTGCAATAAATTATGTAACTCAAAAAGTGCTGCCCCAATTTTTAAGCACCTAGGAGGGACATCTAACTGAAGTATTTTCAGCGACGTACTAATTGCATATTGGTTTTTCTGACTGATAAAGACAGTCCGCGAAATATAAAATATACCATGTGACGGCGCTCCCCACCCGCATCATAGAGCAGCACCCTCAAGCAGGCTCCTCCTTAGTTAGCCCAAATGAGATAAACGCGAGAAAGAAAGAAGAAATCGTGTCCGAGTTACTATTTATCTGCCACGTGCGCGCCATTATCAAGGTGATGCGCTGTGCGATAGTCAAAGCAGTTGCTTCCAATCAGCTTATTTAAACGCGTTGCTTCATGATGCTGGTGCGAGCGCCACCGCGTGGTGTTTTTCATATTTCGCGAAGTTTCTTTATTAGTAAAAACAAGAGTACGCAATTCAAGTACGTCGCTGAAAATACCGCAGTTAAATATCCCTCGTGGGTGCCTACAAATGCATCATTGACACTTGACAATGACAAACGGGACAGTACTTTTGAGTTTGATAAATAATTACAATTATCTAATTAAGTCTAACTAAGGAAAAAATTATTGGCGGCTAACCCATTGTACTGGAAATAATATACACCGGGTTTTCTTCGATCCCTACACGGTAAATTTGGTTTTCGGAAGAAATGGGTGTTTTTACGGATTCTTCGTTGTTCTTTCTTTCGATATATTGAATTTCTTTTGCTGACAAATGTTTCGTACACAAGTGCCAAAAAAAAAATAATGACTTCCAAACGACGTTGCTAAAAGGTGAGAGGAAAGTCTTGAAATTACACCCCTAACCAACGTTGGCCCCAAGAAAGTGAAAAGGTCTAACGGGTGATATTAACGTGCCGCCAAACTTCTGGTCCTAGAGGCTTGAAATTTCGTGCGCACATTGCTACCACGCTGTAGGAGCTTATATGGCTTAATTAAAAAAAATTACACCCTTTAGAAAGTGTAAGGTGTTTTTTTTCTTAGGAATTTCTTATTTCATCAAGGCCTGTTGATATATCGAACTGGTTTTGTTGATATAGGTTACCCATACGACTGTCTAAAGGCTGTTTCTCAAGGTTTTCTCCTAACCTGACTCTCATGGAGTGAATGAGTATTTAGGACAAATGACCCGTTTTTAAGATTTCTCAATACGTGTTCAGCCCCTTAACCTATTCGATTAGATTTTGCTTACAAAAGTTTTTTTTTTTTTTTAGAAATATCCAAGAACAAATTTCAGGATTTTGTCATAAGGAACCTTAGCGAGGTTTGTCATAGGAAGGGTGAGCGAGGTTTATAAAATTACACCCCTCACGAAGTGGAATTCAATTCAATTTTCCCGCGTTCCCATAGCTCGTACGCCATTTGTTGGGACAGCGCGCGCCGTTCCCTGGAACCGTACGCCTCCCGCTGGAGTCCATGTTATTTGCTGTGGAATGTCACTTATAGTTAACCGTGAAAACTACTGAGATAAAGCTCCCCATGCGGATGTGCTCGTTTGAGCGCAACAACGTCATAATATTTGTTTCGGGATTATTCCAACAAAACACGAGTTCCAGCCGTTTTCTAAACGACACGCCTCCAGTAGGACCACATTTATTAATGGTAGCCGGGAATCCCTAAGTTTTTTTACAACTCCACGGGGAACTAATTATGAAAAGAAACAACTAACTTAATATGTGTTATACCCATTGGTATATTGGCCCACGCGGGCATCACCGGGTACTACTGCTGGTATAAAATAAAGGAAACAACTCACTCCACGTGGTTCGCTGCCGCCCGCTAAGATTCGAAATCTCATTTTAATAACTCGACCGAATTGTCGCAATCACCATCTTCGCAAAGTTTCGTTTCATTAATAGAAATGGCGTTGATTTTTAACTCGCCAGGGTTCATTGCTTTAAAAACGACTTAATGTAGGCTCGTTTGTTTTCTGGTTTAATCATTTGTAACATTACTGTGGGGAAAATAAATAATGTGCTGCCCTGAAAATTGGCTACAGAAGAGGAACCGGGTTGCTAATCACTGCTGTAAAAATTCTGACTTTGTTTCTTTAATTTTATGTCGAAGCGCATATCATTGAGAAGCGTTGTGATAATTTAAGGCAAAAAGCTTTGACAGAACTAGCACAACATTACACCGCGGACTTCGGAATACCACCAAAACAAGGGCAACTCCTGTAAGAAAGTCTGTGGGGTTTATGTCCGGCCCAGAGCCGCTTCAATATCTAATCACTAATATTGTCAGTGTTCTTTAGGCTGCGTGGGCGCGCCTGGCAATTTACTCTTAGGTCCGCACTTCTAGGCTCTGAAAATTTGTTTATTGAATGTAGGGGCGGAAGTCGCCAGCCCATCTTGATGATGAAAACTTCCCGTGGACATGCTCCGCCTTAACTCTTTCGCTACCGCGCCTATCAAAATCGATCAATTTGATCGATACTTTTGGGAGCGCCTTTTCATAGCGTTCCAGGTACTTCTCGAACGAGTAAAGCTGTTCGGAGTTACATCAGAAAATGGCCTTTCAAAATCAGTTTTGTTTTCATTTTTGCAACGGAAACGTGATTTTTGACACGCTTTTGAAACACCTGGGTGTGGAAAAGGGGCGTGGTCATCGCGCGTCACGGCTACCAACGAAGAATGCGTGCAACTTGTAATTACTCTGCACCAGCGCTTGTTTTTTGCTATCAGGGCGTGAATGGGGAACTAGCAAACGATTTTCAATCGTCAGGTTCGCGCTCTGACAGTAATAATCCCAGAAATCGGCTGAAAATGTCAAGCAGTGCCTGGTTGCAAAGCTACTTTATGATTTGAGGCAGTTTTATTGCCTTTGCGCACGTTGTTCTAAGTACTGTGGTAGTTCTACTTACCCCAGGACCATTCGCAAACAGTTTACAACAATTTCGGTTTCGTTTCTGCATCGCGAAATTCATATTTAGCGCTACTACGCAGTTACCCAACTTCAAGGCTACCTGCCATGGCGCCTGAAGCGTCCGCGACTGATCCTCGAGCAATGCACGGCGCTCCTGATTTCCCCCCACCCTAACCCGATTTCTGCGATAAGAACTTCCGATGCAAGTCAAAAGGTCACACCCAGTCGCCAGATATCTGTTCCGCCGAGGACAGCGCTTCAAACCGGCCTTACACTGCCAGCTGTTCGCCTTCCAGTTTCGTTTACATGAGAGGGTATATCCGGGTGTCTAATGTTGCTGCTTAGTTGAACTATCTATTCGGAAGGAGTCTCTGATAACTTTTTGCACTGTTTCATTTGAAAAATGTTAGGTGGCGCTGCAATACAGGAGGCTCGTTGTGGTGATATTTTTCAGCGCGCAACTGCTACTCGGCCAAAGATCGCAGGGCACGATTCTTGCTCATCGTACCTCATTTTTGCGAGCAAGGCTACAATCGCGAGTAAGAAGATGATAATAAAGCTCAGCTTTATGTTTTGAGAGATAACTGACCGTGAACGACAACAAGCATCAGCCACGGCGTTCCGTTTTCAACTTCATGCATGTTTTTTCCCGCATCGCGTGCTTGTCCCAAATATTGTGCTCGAAGTAAATGCAAAGTCAGCCATTGACAAGATGTTTTTACGTTATGTGGGGGCAAATTGGTGCCTCTGATAACGTCAAACCGCCAGATTTATTCCAGGGAACCACCCGAAATTGCACATTTTGAATTAGAGGTTGGGCTTCACCGCATGACACGAGCACCGGGCGTGCTAATATTTTTTTTTTATATATCTGAAAAACTGTTCCGCGCAAGTCGACATTTTTTTAGGGTGTGTTTTTGAAATGTTTCCCTACAAAATGTATATTCTAATTTTTTTCTATTACCGGTGGTTTGATATACACAACTCCTTTTTTATCATTTTTTTCGACAACTTGACAAAAATTTTGATTTTGATATTTTTTTTCACAACTATGATATATGAAAACCTTTAAAAAACTGGTGTTATTGGAAAGGTCGTTAAATAATCTGCATTTTGTGCTCCTGCAATTAGTGCCTAACCAATTTTTTAGCAGGAAAAAAAATGTTTTCTTGGACCCCTAAAAATTGGTCAATTTTCTGCGGTAGCGAAAGAGTTAATGGCCCTGAAAGACCAATCTATGCGTCCAGAAGAGCACACGCGGCGATTGGCGAACTCTGACATGAGATACAATTACAAATTTAACTAACAGGGTAAAAACACTGAACTGGGGCCAGTGACCGAGCTATTTTTGGCAGTGCCGTTGCTTTTATTCTGTGGCTACGTAAAATAAACCAGCTCTGCCCTGCAAATGGGGCCACGTGTGAACTGCCCATAAACATTGACAAGATAAAATATATCCACGAAACCAGAGTGGAAACATGTACAGAGATCGTGAAAGTTGTTATTGATTAGTGTGACGACGCAACCACCGTCGTCACATATCAGCCTATGCGTGCACAGGTTCCCTCGATTCAAGGCGGTGTGGCTTATTCAAACTAGGCCCACGATTTCAAAACCCCGTATTATTTGCCCCGCGCCGGAAGCCCCGTGGCTTTTGCCCCGTTTTCGAAAGCCCCGAGCTCATTAGCCCAATACACATTTCCCCCGTCTCTTTTGCCCCGTCTCATTTGACCCGTCTCATTTCACCCGTCTCATTTACCCAGGGCCGATTGCCCCGCGCCGAAAAACCCGCTTCTTTAAGCGCCGTAGTCGTAATCTAAGCCCACGCTGTGTGGCCAATGAAAGCAGACGTAAAGACGGGAGAAGAAAACTAAAGACAAGAAAACGTTGACCGAAGTCTCTGGCTCGTCTCGCGGTGAATGCTTTCGTCCTTGGAGTCCCTGTCTTGCAAATATCAATTAAATTAATTAAATTAAACCCGCTGTGGCCCCGCCGAGGCGCCACCCTCAGAGACCACGGCGATGATTTGTTTGTTCGGGTAGGCACTGCACAGTCACCACTAAAGCAACGGGGTGGAGCGAATGACGAGGGGGGGGAGGGGGTGGTAGCGGGTCACCACCATCGTATTTTGAACACGCATCTAAATGAGCGCAGCCAAAGGAAGAAGGCATAACGTCCCAGTGATACATCGGAAAAGCGGAAGACGCAATTATTTTCTTGAGAAGATCGTCAAACGTTACTTTACTCTAATATAAAAAAAGGCATTGAAGAGAAAATGACGCGCCATAATATCGCCCCCGGGAGAATGGTTCGGGGAAACTGGCATCGGGGCTTTTGGCATGCGGGGATTATGGCGCGGGGCTACTCCTCGTGGGGCATTCGAGACACGGGGCTGACGTCGCGAAGCCTCTGCGACGGGACTTGTGCGCGCGGGGCAATCGTGAAACACCCGTGAAAATCGTGTGAAAATTTAACAAAGCCGAGTAGGGAGAAGAGGAGTATTTTTAGCGCGTTTTATAAATTACGGTTATGGTCTCATAAACGTGAAAATATCAATTATGATAGCAGTGTTCTTATCTTCAAGACACGAAATTTTTGTCCCAAGTAGTATAGACGCATCAGAACTAGCGCAGCTACCAGTTTGCCAAGTTCGCACAATTTCTACAGGCGTCTTAGAGAAGTCATTTTCACCATGTAATGACTGGAGAGATGGTCTAATTTGTAAATACGAGTAACGCCTGTGCTACCTTCCATATAGGCTCCATGAGGTCGTATAATCTGGCTTTTGTCTGTTCTTAATAGTTTCCTTCAAGCAAACTTACGCGGTGCTTTCAAACCAGTGTTTAGGGGCCGTCAGCGAAGCAAACAAAAGTTGGTGACGGCAAATGACTCACTGCGGTGACATTTTTTGTATTTGTTAAGAATTGTTGCAAAACTTAAGGTATGCGTAACATTTCCAATGTACAGCCCGGTTTTATACACATAAATTTTATGTTAACTCGCGGTTAACCCGATTTACCTACGCATCGTTCTAGGAGAAGACATCGTGCAGTATATATTTTCCCGAGAATAAGCGCCTTTATATACTTAGCAGTCGGTGTCCACGTATCGACAATACTCCGTGCAGAGAACTATAAAGTATGTAAAAAAATACAGTTGGGTAGGAGTTCTGTTGCGAAGACGTCCCTCGTCGTGGTGACAAGCGCTCGATGAGTGAGTAGTGGTTTGCACTCAGGGTTTGCAGGAATGGAATCGTGTGTAGCGACTGGTTTTGGTCTGCGGCTACGATATCATGGACGGTCCGGAGACGAAATATTCAGTGGCTGTAGAGCCCTACAGACGACGACGACGACGGACGACGGACGACGACATTTGGCGACAACTCAAAACGTATCAATTAACGAATATGCATTTAACTCTGTCTCTTGACCACTCTCGTTCGGTTAACTGACCTTCGTTTCTGGCTTCTCTAGATCGACCCACAAGAACACCAAACACTTCAGTTTTATAGCGCAAAGACCACGCCTCCAAGGGCGTGTATACGTGATGAGGAGCCAGTAACTAACACACACTGGGCTACCGATTGGCCACGTCAACAACAACCAAATGTTTGTACACAAACAGTCACGTGCTCCACACTCTCAACCACAAACTCCCAAATATTCATCAAAAAACAAGCACACCATTATTAACAAAACCTAACCAACTAAAACTAAAAGCGACTCTGAGCGCTGGCCATCGATTTTCGGGCGGTCTCTCTAATGTATTGTCCATACGACGAGCGCCGAAGTTGCGCCCAGCGCGGACGGAATCCTTGCATTTGTCAACATGGCGCGCGCTTTACAAAAGGAGCTGTCACCCTCTCGTCACACATTGCCACCATCGGCGACCAACCCCTTCAGACGCGGCGGCGCGTCCTTCTCTATTCTTGCCTGGCCCCTCGAATTACTTTGCAGCGTGCGTAACCCCACCGACCAAAACGCCCCCGCGCTGTGCAAGCTCTAATGCGGTAATTACCTCCTACAACGAGAGAGGCAATCCGGCGGTGTCACAACTTACCCTCGGCGCCGCTCGACCCGAAGTAAACAAAGGTGCCGCTCGCCGGGACAACCTTTCCACGGGGTGAGGGGCCCCCGGCCGTTTGTGTCCCAGGCATTGCATCCCGTGTGCGCCCCCCCCCCCCCCCCCCCCTCCGTTAGGTTGATGTATGTTATTTAGTTGTTATGCATGTGCTTTCGTATGCTCTTCGTGTTTTTCGAACCTTCGAGCAGTGCGACGACCGAGGGCATTGCTCACCTACCGCCTTTTTAACTCGGACGGAGGCTGCTTGAGAGGAAAATTGGTCAGGATTTGTGCCCGGCGTCTAAAGCTGCCGGCAGCGGCGACGATTGATGCTTTTCCCTCTCGTGTTGTTTCCCACGGAGGATGGCGGCAAAGCACGGGGCGGCCGGCCGGAGCTGTTACAAAGGGACGAAGACACGCTGAGTGCTTCCGTCGTCCACTGGAAGCGGTTTTCTCGTGCGGATCTATTAACGACGCCATTTGACAGAGGATGCGTCAGGGTGTTGTGGCGGCTAATCCATAGAGCTGGCATTGTCGAGCAGTACTTGTTTTCCCCTAGTCATGCAGGCGCCGGCTTTGGCGACGCAGTAGCGTTCAGTGGTGTTCAGGGCGTCGACTCTTCCCCTCCCGTGAGAACGTCTTTCCTCGGCCATGAGGGGCATTGGGGCGAGGACGGGGCGTGATTTAGGCAGGCCAAACATGGAGGAGGAATAGTTGGGGCGAGTGGAAAGTCTACTGCCACTGGAAATCGGCGTCGTTGTCTTCGAGTGCACCACCTGTTCTTGGATCATCGAGGGGGGCCCAACCAAAGAACAACAGATATACAGTTAAACCTGGATATAACGAAGTTGACAAAAATTCGCATTCTTTCGTTACGTCCAGGTTTCGAGTTAAAGTTCGCGGGAGCTGAGCAGAAACGAAACCAATATGCTAGGCATCAGTGATGCTGAACTTACCCTTGTTCAAGGATATATTTCACACTGAAAAACTGCGTGATTTGCGCATGCTGCTACTACACGGGCCTCGAATTCACAAGTGTAACTAAGTATCATTTTTGCTTTTTGATACTTTTCGGTGCCTTAACGCGTTCCAAGAAGCAAGCTGATGGTGAAAGGGCGCCTTTCGCGTAATTCATGCTCTTGTCTGCAGTCAAAATCCTTGAAGGGATGTTAGCTGGGACACTGTGCCGGGCGGTGACGTTCTTACTTCTCGCCGGCAAAGACGGCAGTTAAAATTGCGTGCTTGTCTTGAAACGACATGTCTTTTTGTATTCAGGCAGCAAAACTCATCATTCACGATCTCATACCACAGATATCAGTGGACACACGCCACTACCCACCGACTGGCTGGCCTAGCACGTAACCGACACTGCAATCACACGTGGAAACGCACGAGATATTGCGCTGCGGGCGAAATTCGCTAAATTAGTGCATTTCGCCAGCCGATTTTTTAGGAAAAGAGCAAGAAACCTTGACTCATCAGCGTAGCGAATTCGTTACATCCAGATTAATCGTCGAAACTCATTCGTTACATAGAGGTCGCCAACACGTGGACTTCAATGAAAGTGGAAATCGGGAATTGAAAAACGTCGTTAAACCCACGAATTCGTTCCACCGAGGCCCGTTACATCCAGGTTTAACTGTACCACCAGACTCCCCCTCTCTTCGTCCTCGTCTTCCTTAGCGCTATTCTTTTGTTGCAACATTGTACCAACAAGCCCAAGGTGGCACTTCAACAGCGACTTTTGCGTCTGCGCCTCCCCGCGCGTAGCCCCGCTGCCATTTTTCCCCTCGGGCACATGTTGGGCGGACTCGGCTCGGCGCCCCCTCCCAAGTGGCGCCCGGGGCACTTGTACCCCCCTGCCCCCCCCCCCCCCTCCACCCCTTCCCCTTTAGTTATGCCACTGCCCGAACCCGAAGCCCATAGCGACGGTTCCAGCTGCCGAAAGCGTCGTCATTTCCACTGTTGCAGCGTCGTCGTCCATGTTGCAGCGGCCGTGTGACTGTCATTCGTTGAAGGAGGCGTAGTCCCGTCGCAGGCTCGTTGTCCTCGTCGCCATTATGTTGTGTTCATGCCAGGACGACAAACCATGTTGCAGCGGCCGTGTGACTGTCATTCGTTGAAGGAGGCGTAGTCCCGTCGCAGGCTCGTTGTCCTCGTCGCCATTATGTTGTGTTCATGCCAGGACGACAAACCATGTTGCAGCGGCCGTGTGACTGTCATTCGTTGAAGGAGGCGTAGTCCCGTCGCAGGCTCGTTGTCCTCGTCGCCATTATGTTGTGTTCATGCCAGGACGACAAACCATGTTGCAGCGGCCGTGTGACTGTCATTCGTTGAAGGAGGCGTAGTCCCGTCGCAGGCTCGTTGTCCTCGTCGCCATTATGTTGTGTTCATGCCAGGACGACAAACCATGTTGCAGCGGCCGTGTGACTGTCATTCGTTGAAGGAGGCGTAGTCCCGTCGCAGACTCGTTGTCCTCGTCGCCATTATGTTGTGTTCATGCCAGGACGACAAACCATGTTGCAGCGGCCGTGTGACTGTCATTCGTTGAAGGAGGCGTAGTCCCGTCGCAGGCTCGTTGTCCTCGTCGCCATTATGTTGTGTTCATGCCAGGACGACAAACCATGTTGCAGCGGCCGTGTGACTGTCATTCGTTGAAGGAGGCGTAGTCCCGTCGCAGGCTCGTTGTCCTCGTCGCCATTATGTTGTGTTCATGCCAGGACGACAAACCATGTTGCAGCGGCCGTGTGACTGTCATTCGTTGAAGGAGGCGTAGTCCCGTCGCAGGCTCGTTGTCCTCGTCGCCATTATGTTGTGTTCATGCCAGGACGATAAACCATGTTGCAGCGGCCGTGTGACTGTCATTCGTTGAAGGAGGCGTAGTCCCGTCGCAGGCTCGTTGTCCTCGTCGCCATTATGTTGTGTTCATGCCAGGACGACTAACCATGTTGCAGCGGCCGTATGACTGTCATTCGTTGAAGGAGGCGTAGTCCCGTCGCAGGCTCGTTGTCCTCGTCGCCATTATGTTGTGTTCATGCCAGGACGACAAACCATGTTGCAGCGGCCGTATGACTGATTCGTTGAAGGAGGCGTAGTCCCGTCGCAGGCTCGTTGTCCTCGTCGCCATTATGTTGTGTTCATGCCAGGACGACAAACCATGTTGCAGCGGCCGTGTGACTGTCATTCGTTGAAGGAGGCGTAGCCCCGTCGCAGGCTCGTTGTCCTCGTCGCCATTATGTTGTGTTCATGCCAGGACAACAAACCATGTTGCAGCGGCCGTGTGACTGTCATTAGTTGAAGGAGGCGTAGTCCCGTCGCAGGCTCGTTGTCCTCGTCGCCATTATGTTGTGTTCATGCCAGGACGACAAACCATGTTGCAGCGGCCGTGTGACTGTCATTCGTTGAAGGAGGCGTAGTCCCGTCGCAGGCTCGTTGTCCTCGTCGCCATTATGTTGTGTTCATGCCAGGACGACAAACCATGTTGCAGCGGCCGTGTGACTGTCATTCGTTGAAGGAGGCGTAGTCCCATCGCAGGATCGTTGTCCTCGTCGCCATTATGTTGTGTTCATGCCAGGACGACAAACCATGTTGCAGCGGCCGTGTGACTGTCATTCGTTGAAGGAGGCGTAGTCCCGTCGCAGGCTCGTTGTCCTCGTCGCCATTATGTTGTGTTCATGCCAGGACGACAAACCATGTTGCAGCGGCCGTGTGACTGTCATTCGTTGAAGGAGGCGTAGTCCCGTCGCAGGCTCGTTGTCTCGTCGCCATTATGTTGTGTTCATGCCAGGACGACAAACCATGTTGCAGCGGCCGTGTGACTGTCATTCGTTGAAGGAGGCGTAGTCCCGTCGCAGGCTCGTTGTCCTCGTCGCCATTATGTTGTGTTCATGCCAGGACGACAAACCATGTTGCAGCGGCCGTGTGACTGTCATTCGTTGAAGGAGGCGTAGTCCCGTCGCAGGCTCGTTGTCCTCGTCGCCATTATGTTGTGTTCATGCCAGGACGACAAACCATGTTGCAGCGGCCGTGTGACTGATTCGTTGAAGGAGGCGTAGTCCCGTCGCAGGCTCGTTGTCCTCGTCGCCATTATGTTGTGTTCATGCCAGGACGACAAACCATGTTGCAGCGGCCGTGTGACTGTCATTCGTTGAAGGAGGCGTAGCCCCGTCGCAGGCTCGTTGTCCTCGTCGCCATTATGTTGTGTTCATGCCAGGACGACAAACCATGTTGCAGCGGCCGTGTGACTGTCATTCGTTGAAGGAGGCGTAGTCCCGTCGCAGGCTCGTTGTCCTCGTCGCCATTATGTTGTGTTCATGCCAGGACGACAAACCATGTTGCAGCGGCCGTGTGACTCATTCGTTGAAGGAGGCGTAGTCCCGTCGCAGGCTCGTTGTCCTCGTCGCCATTATGTTGTGTTCATGCCAGGACGACAAACCATGTTGCAGCGGCCGTGTGACTGTCATTCGTCGAAGGAGGCGTAGCCCCGTCGCAGGCTCGTTGTCCTCGTCGCCATTATGTTGTGTTCATGCCAGGACGACAAACCATGTTGCAGCGGCCGTGTGACTGTCATTCGTTGAAGGAGGCGTAGTCCCGTCGCAGGCTCGTTGTCCTCGTCGCCATTATGTTGTGTTCATGCCAGGACGACAAACCATGTTGCAGCGGCCGTGTGACTGTCATTCGTTGAAGGAGGCGTAGTCCCGTCGCAGGCTCGTTGTCCTCGTCGCCATTATGTTGTGTTCATGCCAGGACGACAAACCATGTTGCAGCAGCCGTGTGACTGTCATTCGTTGAAGGAGGCGTAGTCCCGTCGCAGGCTCGTTGTCCTCGTCGCCATTATGTTGTGTTCATGCCAGGACGACAAACCATGTTGCAGCGGCCGTGTGACTGTCATTCGTTGAAGGAGGCGTAGTCCCGTCGCAGGCTCGTGTCCTCGTCGCCATTATGTTGTGTTCATGCCAGGACGACAAACCATGTTGCAGCGGCCGTGTGACTGATTCGTTGAAGGAGGCGTAGTCCCGTCGCAGGCTCGTTGTCCTCGTCGCCATTATGTTGTGTTTATGCCAGGACGACAAACCATGTTGCAGCGGCCGTGTGACTGTCATTCGTTGAAGGAGGCGTAGTCCCGTCGCAGGCTCGTTGTCCTCGTCGCCATTATGTTGTGTTCATGCCAGGACGACAAACCATGTTGCAGCGGCCGTGTGACTGTCATTCGTTGAAGGAGGCGTAGTCCCGTCGCAGGCTCGCTGTCCTCGTCGCCATTATGTTGTGTTCATGCCAGGACGACAAACCATGTTGCAGCGGCCGTGTGACTCATTCGTTGAAGGAGGCGTAGTCCCGTCGCAGGCTCGTTGTCCTCGTCGCCATTATGTTGTGTTCATGCCAGGACGACAAACCATGTTGCAGCGGCCGTGTGAGTGTCATTCGTTGAAGGAGGCGTAGTCCCGTCGCAGGCTCGTTGTCCTCGTCGCCATTATGTTGTGTTCATGCCAGGACGACAAACCATGTTGCAGCGGCCGTGTGACTGTCATTCGTTGAAGGAGGCTTAGTCCCGTCGCAGGCTCGTTGTCCTCGTCGCCATTATGTTGTATTCATGTCAGGACGACAAACCATGTTGCAGCGGCCGTGTGACTGTCATTCGTTGAAGGAGGCGTAGTCCTGTCACAGGCTCGTTGTCCTCGTCACCATTATGTTGTGTTCATGCCAGGGCGACAAACCATGTTGCAGCGGCCGTGTGACTGTCATTCGTTGAAGGAGGCGTAGTCCCGTCGCAGGCTCGTTGTCCTCGTCGCCATTATGTTGTGTTCATGCCAGGACGACAAACCATGTTGCAGCGGCCGTGTGACTGTCATTCGTTGAAGGAGGCGTAGCCCCGTCGCAGGCTCGTTGTCCTCGTCGCCATTATGTTGTGTTCATGCCAGGACGACAAACCATGTTGCAGCGGCCGTGTGACTGTCATTCGTTGAAGGAGGCGTAGTCCCGTCGCAGGCTCGTTGTCCTCGTCGCCATTATGTTGTGTTCATGCCAGGACGACAAACCATGTTGCAGCGGCCGTGTGACTGTCATTCGTTGAAGGAGGCGTAGTCCCGTCGCAGGCTCGTTGTCCTCGTCGCCATTATGTTGTGTTCATGCCAGGACGATAAACCATGTTGCAGCGGCCGTGTGACTGTCATTCGTTGAAGGAGGCGTAGTCCCGTCGCAGGCTCGTTGTCCTCGTCGCCATTATGTTGTGTTCATGCCAGGACGACAAACCATGTTGCAGCGGCCGTATGACTGTCATTCGTTGAAGGAGGCGTAGTCCCGTCGCAGGCTCGTTGTCCTCGTCGCCATTATGTTGTGTTCATGCCAGGACGACAAACCATGTTGCAGCGGCCGTGTGACTGTCATTCGTTGAAGGAGGCGTAGTCCCGTCGCAGGCTCGTTGTCCTCGTCGCCATTGTGTTCATGCCAGGACGACAAACCATGTTGCAGCGGCCGTGTGACTGATTCGTTGAAGGAGGCGTAGTCCCGTCGCAGGCTCGTTGTCCTCGTCGCCATTATGTTGTGTTTATGCCAGGACGACAAACCATGTTGCAGCGGCCGTGTGACTGTCATTCGTTGAAGGAGGCGTAGTCCCGTCGCAGGCTCGTTGTCCTCGTCGCCATTATGTTGTGTTCATGCCAGGACGACAAACCATGTTGCAGCGGCCGTGTGACTGTCATTCGTTGAAGGAGGCGTAGTCCCGTCGCAGGCTCGTTGTCCTCGTCGCCATTATGTTGTGTTCATGCCAGGACGACAAACCATATTGCAGCGGCCGTGTGACTGTCATTCGTTGAAGGAGGCGTAGTCCCGTCGCAGGCTCGTTGTCCTCGTCGCCATTATGTTGTGTTCATGCCAGGACGACAAACCATGTTGCAGCGGCCGTGTGACTGTCATTCGTTGAAGGAGGCGTAGTCCCGTCGCAGGCTCGTTGTCCTCGTCGCCATTATGTTGTGTTCATGCCAGGACGACAAACCATGTTGCAGCGGCCGTGTGACTGTCATTCGTTGAAGGAGGCGTAGTCCCGTCGCAGGCTCGTTGTCCTCGTCGCCATTATGTTGTGTTCATGCCAGGACGACAAACCATGTTGCAGCGGCCGTGTGACTGTCATTCGTTGAAGGAGGCGTAGTCCCGTCGCAGGCTCGTTGTCCTCGTCGCCATTATGTTGTGTTCATGCCAGGACGACAAACCATGTTGCAGCGGCCGTGTGACTGTCATTCGTTGAAGGAGGCGGAGTCCCGTCGCAGGCTCGTTGTCCTCGTCGCCATTATGTTGTGTTCATGCCAGGACGACAAACCATGTTGCAGCGGCCGTGTGACTGTCATTCGTTGAAGGAGGCGTAGTCCCGTCGCAGGCTCGTTGTCCTCGTCGCCATTATGTTGTGTTCATGCCAGGACGACAAACCATGTTGCAGCGGCCGTGTGACTGTCATTCGTTGAAGGAGGCGTAGTCCCGTCGCAGGCTCGTTGTCCTCGTCGCCATTATGTTGTGTTCATGCCAGGACGACAAACCATGTTGCAGCGGCCGTGTGACTGTCATTCGTTGAAGGAGGCTTAGTCCCGTCGCAGGCTCGTTGTCCTCGTCGCCATTATGTTGTATTCATGCCAGGACGACAAACCATGTTGCAGCGGCCGTGTGACTGTCATTCGTTGAAGGAGGCGTAGTCCTGTCGCAGGCTCGTTGTCCTCGTCGCCATTATGTTGTGTTCATGCCAGGACGACAAACCATGTTGCAGCGGCCGTGTGACTGTCATTCGTTGAAGGAGGCGTAGTCCCGTCGCAGGCTCGTTGTCCTCGTCGCCATTATGTTGTGTTCATGCCAGGACGACAAACCATGTTGCAGCGGCCGTGTGACTGTCATTAGTTGAAGGAGGCGTAGTCCCGTCGCAGGCTCGTTGTCCTCGTCGCCATTATGTTGTGTTCATGCCAGGACGACAGACGGGGCGGCACACGAACGTGGCAGGAACGGGATGGGTTTATTCCATCGTGACAAACGGGTACAACAAAAGAGAGGGCTCGCTAGTAGGCGAGCTGTATATATAACCACTGAGAAGGGAGCCGAGGCCGAGAGTGTGGTGACGACATGTCACGTGGCCCAAAGGCGCGCAATACAACAAGAACGGTTCTTGTATTCGGCCGTATAGGGTTAGAATGGCTGACGTATAGGGCAGTTCAATTCCATTCCTGTAATTCCTCAACGTTTTATCGGGTGATTATCAAGTTACCAATGAACCCACCATTAAGCTGATGTTATTACACGCGTTAAGAACTGCTAAAATACGCAAAACACGTAACCAAGGTCGAGGGATAGTGGCTTTGTGGCATATCTCGTTCAGTGCAATCACCCTACTAGTTCCCACAGGGGCAGTTCTCCAGGTAGTTATTATAGTATTTGCATGGTCAGTACGTCTTTACGAGTTGTGATGCTTTAATATTGTTTAAGTGTGAATGTGTTAATGCTAACGTGACGACATGTTCTATTTTTGTGCTGTCAAAAGTATGGTTGAAGAAGACATTATATTCCTTAAGCAGTTAACACGAGTATGGAGCGGTCGTGAGCATGGTTAGAACTATAATTTTGTTAACGAGGAACAGAACCTCCGGATTTGGTGGTATCAGTTGGAAGAATTACCTCTCGAGCACCTTGTCCTGCCTTTGCACCAAATACGGATCACGGGCCGCAGAGGTCGTCAGCACTCACGCATGTAAAGCGCGCCTTGAAAGCACGGATAGGTTGAGAACTTCCTGTATTTGCGTGTGCGCAGGTATGCAATGTCGCCCTTGCCGAAAAGCTTAGTTACGTGCGTCAGGTATCATCCACTGCGCACGAGCGAAAGTTCAGGCTGTGCTTAGAGTATGCGCAACCTTTCTGTGGGTGTCTCGATGAGAACCAATGCGCTGGGAGAATTCTTTTTTCTCTCGTTAGTGTATACTGGGATAGTGCATTGGTTCGTATACTAATGTGCGTCTTGTTTTTTTTTCTTTTAGAAATTGGGAGATTGTTCACTCTTTAGCACCATGCAACCTTTGGCTCTAGCTAACTGAAGAAGGACTTAGAGAATGCGTTGCGACCTCGGACTCAGCAAAACTGAGTCCAAGGCCTGCGTAACTAATTGTGTAACTGAGGCCTGTATAACTAATTTGAGGAGTTGCATGCAGTAGAGTAGCAATGAAGGTTTCCCCAAGTGTCCTCTGATCAGGGCGATCAACCGAAAAAAAGATGTAAAGAAAAATGATAACGATAATAATAGAAGGACACGTTCGGCAGCCGGTCAGTCTAGTGTTGTGGAAATCCCTACGCCAGAAAAAAGTGCGCAGGTGTCCTCGTTGATATGTTGTAGGTTTTAACGCGCCGACGCAACGCAGGCGATGAGGCGCGCCGTAGTGGAGGGCTCCGGATTAATTTTGACCAACTTAGGCCGAAATCTCGTACACAAGGGCGTTTTTGCTTTTCGCCTCCATCAGGAAAGCGGCCGCCGCGGCGGGGAATCAAACCGCGACCTCGTGCTCAGCAGCGCTGATTGATTGATTGTAGGGTTTAACGCGCCGACGCAACGCAGGCGATGAGGCGCGCCGTAGTGGAGGGCTCCGGATTAATTTTGACCACCTGGGGATCTTTAACGTGCGCCGAAATCTCGTACACACGGGCGTTTTTGCTTTTCGCCTCCATCAGAAAAGCGGCCGCCGCGGCCGGGAATCGAACCCGCGACCTCGTGCTCAGCAGCGCAACGCCTTAGCCACTGAGCCACCGCGGCGGGTACTCAGCAGCGCAATTAGGTCTCCTCGTGCATTTTGTATGCTGCAATAAACGTCTCAAGCTGCCGTGAAAGGTTGAAAAAAGTTTATTTTGGTTTCATTCATCAAAATTACGTAACAAAATGGTGTGAGCCAAATGGGCGCTTCGCCGTTCAGTTCTGAAAACACGAAGTGTAAATGACGGCTGCTTCAACGATCAGTTCTAAAAAAAAAGTAAACTAATACAGTTGTCTTCTGCCTGTGTGTTGCGCTTGACAAACGAGCTGCTTGAAAGAGGTGTTTGAGAGCCGGTTTCGCTTCGCTGTCTGTCACCAAAAGAGATGCCGGGGAAAACACGCGTTCCACGTCAGCTGACGTCACATTTACAAGGGAAACTGCCCTTGCGAGTCGGGAAAGCAAGGGAAAGCGGCTAGCGTTCGCTTTCCGTTAGGTCGGAACCGTTTAGGAACAAAGCTTGCAGCGCGCAGCTTGCAGGCGCAGGCGTGACCGCAGTTCCTATCACATGGGCTCTCTTGTTTCGAGTGGATTCTCGAACCAATATTTTAGGCCTTCGTAGACGCTGCTTCGGGCAAAGGCGTCCGAGTGTCTAGACATGAAGGCCAGTATTGCAAAACGTCCTGGGGGAGGAGGGGGGAGCGCGAAGGGAGATGGGGCGTAAGCTGATATGCTAAATTTCGCAGTGAACACAAGCACCGCGCCAGCGTCCCGATGACGGCGAGGTGGGATGCGATCACCGACGGTTCCGGACGCAAAAAACAAAAGTGAAGCGTGGGGAGACAGCTCGCAGCCGGGGCGAAGGCGCCGCCAAGGTAAAAAATCACAAGGCAAAGTTGGTGGGAGAGATAGTGGGGATGCAACCGCGGTAGTTCCCCACGACGGATACCAACGGCTTAGAGCCGCGTTTATTAGGCGGAGAATCGCGACGAACATCGTAGCAGCGCTGTATTTAAGGACATAATTGTAGTAGAATCGCTGCTTATAAATATACCGTGCTTGTAATCAGCCAATCGATTTTAACAGTACTGAGTTATTGTTAAATTCAAGGCCCCCGCTTGCTAATGTTTGAACTTGGGTTGGTGGAATCTTTTGCGTATTTTTGCATATTTTGACAAAAAACAGCGCGTAGAAGGAAAAGTGCGCTTTATTTTGGGAAAAATACATGTAATTCCATTCCCATTCCATTCCGGGCAAAAGGCGCTTAATTTCTTTCTCATTCCATTCCTTCAAGTATTGTCGCCATTCCATTCCCATTCCATTCCGGGGTCGCGAAAATGTGGAATGATTCCGGATTCATTCCAATTCCGGGCTCGTAACTCCGCAACACTGGCGCCAGGGCTTCCCCCGCAGCCCCTTATTGTTTTCTATATACACTGAAGCTTTCTCCCTGAGCATCATTGTTACTAGTAAAAAAAAAAAATAAGCGGATTTAAACTGCAGGAGACCGAGGTCAAACTGCTCACCTATGCTGACGACAGTGCCGTTATTTGTTCGAACAAAGAAAGCATGGTGTTCGCGTGGAATAGTGAAGGAGTTTGGTGAGGTCACGGGGAGTCTGGTGAATTGGGGAAAATGCCTGGGGTTTTGGTACGGGGAATGGCTGTCAACGCCAGCGACCTTTACTAATGTAATTAGGGTCGCCACCCGAACTGAGTACTCGTGAACCCCACTGAAATACTTTCGCGGCAGCGAGTCCTACCAGCGGGGGCAGGTGCAAACACTGAGAGAGAAGGAAGAAAACTCCCACCTCCCCTCGCGGGAACCCCTGTGTAGATGCGACGCATAGGCGGAGTGGCGAAGGGACCGCGTTTTATAGCGCGCATAACGTTGAGGGGACTGCGTAAGCTGGTCCAGTCGATGACGACGTTGGCGTACTTGTAAAGCGGCGTGGACTCTAGGTGTTTGAGCCAAGCGTGGATGTTGCTTCGCCGGAGAACGGCACACCGGTTATATGTGCAGCGCGCCCGAAGGAGAGGAAACCGCGGAAGAGAGAGTACTGCACATGCGCCGGCCCCAGCGCGTCTGCCGCGGCTATGACGCAACGTGCCGCGGCTATGACGCAACACAATCCAACACAATCCACTTTAATCCAATCCAATCCAAATCCAATCCAACCCAATCCAAGCCAAGCCAAGCAAAGCCAATCCAATCCAATCCAATCCAATCCAATGCCCCTCGCGAGAGAGTGTTCGCTATCAGAGAGGAGAGGGGGTGAGCGGCGGAGAGCACAGCTGGCGCGGCGAAGAGAATGGGGGAGGGGTGGACAACGCCGACGACAACGACGACGACGACGCCGTAGGGACAAGGTGAGTGAATCAGATGCTCTGCATCTAAAAAGTGAAAGCAACGAAGCTGTCAATGTTCGCGAAAGCCACGACTTTTCTTTTCTTTGTGGAAAAGTTTTGGTTTGTGATGCAAATACTGCATTGTTCACATTTGAATGTCCGGAAGCCACATCGCGTATTTGCTGTTTTGGTTTGGGGGCCCACATGGGATAGGAGCAGCAGGGCGAATTTGTTTCGGAGAATCCGTGACGGCGGTTTTGGGCTGACGCACCTCTTTGTACGCCAACGCGTTAGCCGATTTTTTTTTTGCGCAATGTACAGGAGCCATTTCTGCGCACTGCAATTCAAGTTCAGTTAATGGGTTCTTTGCCAGAATTTGTGGTTTCTTCAAGTTGGATACCACGTGGTGTTTATGGATATTTTAAAGAAATCGTTTTGTCATTGCGATCTTTGGCAGCCCGTTTTTCAATGCAATATCTGGCCAATGTTGCTTCCGCAACTCCGACCGAGCAAATCTGGCTGAGCAATAGTTGCTTCCGCAACTCAAGACTCGATGGTGTTTTGTACCGATGAGCCCAAGGGCGCAATGGCGATCCCGGCCGCGGCGGCTGTTTTCAGATGGAGGTAAAAGCAAGAACGCCCGTGTGTCGCGATTTCGGCGCACGGTAGTCGAAAGCAGTCGAAACTATGCCGTGCCTTATAGCCCAGGTGAAGCGTCCGTGCGTTAGGCTCCTAACTGTTTTCAATGGTGTTTCGGAACATCGTCGTGTTTCCTTGGAATGGGCACCACTGAGAGACATATGACCTTGATGTAGTACTTGTAAAGGGATAATTTTATTGGGTTTGGTAATAGGCGTTGTGGGGCACCATTTTAGAAATACAAGCAGACGGATCTGGTGGTGTATTTTCTCAGGAGGCACGCGCGCTAAGCGTCAAAGGTACATTTAAAAGACGATACCGTACTGCTTACTGTGATTTTTTGCTTTAAAAAAACATGTGGTTATCATGAAATATCTGTGCTGCACTTACGCGACTGCAAAAGGAAAGCAGAAAATGGAGTTTCTGCCGCGTCAACGCCGTGTAAACGCCTCGCTGCACTCGGAAGCTGCGCTAGCTCACTGCCCTGCGGTTCTGTCGCATCCGTGTAAACGCTTCTTTGGAGGCTATAATATGAGCGTACTTTCAGTATACCGGCAGAAAGAATGCGCCCCAAAGCGTAGAGGAGTGATTGGGCGTCTCTCTCCATGGAATAATAAGGACTTAGTCTCGCTTACTTACTCATACCTTGGATACACTTTATTTAACGTGTATTTACATGGTTTTCATAGAGGGCTGTGGAAGCTACGTTACAATTTTTAAAGGCATTCTTCAGTGACCGTAGCGTTAATTTGAGTTTACATTTCATTTCTTGGGTAGCCTAACTGGGTTTTAGTTGTAGCCAACTGGTCGAAGGGATTACGACAAAATTTCCCTTCGTATAATTTCCTTTAATGAGAACACCCAATTTCAGCCAGCTAATGATTTTAGGCGAAAACATTGCACTTGCATTTTGCTATATCCCATTTGGGGGCGCAGCACTAGCAGCGTTAAATTGGCTACGACAGGATATCAGCGAACCCAGTTTTTCCCGCATCGACGTCAAGCCAACTTTCCGATTGGTTCAGAAGGTGCAGGAAATTCACTGCGCCAGCAAGGGGAGGGTAGAGGTGTGACTGCACTTTCGCAGAGCAGCGAAGGGAATGAGGTAAGCTGGGATACACGTTTCTCGGGCAACCGCTTTCAGTGAGCACTGACTAATAATCCATGTCATTCTATCATCATGGACAAGTCGGCAGGAAATTTTTTTTAACCGTCCATCCATTACATGCTATTCCCGTTCCGAATGAGCGCAGAGGCAGAGGAACTGGGGATCTCATTGAACTACTTATACAGAACTGCCCCCACCGACCTCGTTACTCCTTGGGATATATATCCAGTGTCTTTTGATGTATCTTTTAGACAAATCGACAAAATAAACTCACCGAAAGAACTTATTTTACAGAATTTTCTACACCTAAAACACATATGCCCATACACCAACGTTTAAGCAGACGCTTCAAAGTCCACTTTCGTTGTCTGGTGCCCTGCATATAGCCTAAAATTCCCTATGACAAAGAAACTGAACGCAAACACTGCTATTTTTACAACAGAAACGCATGACATTTTAATTACAGTGGAGAACATCACGGAAAGGAAAATACCAGTCTGTCATCTTTACAGACTCTCTCGTCGTCGTGTTGCCAATACAGTTGGAAAAACCAAGTAAAAACACTGTCTTAAACCCACTCATTCGAAAGGTAATGTCGGCTTAGGCTTTAAATATGACGATAACAGTGTGCTGGGTACCGGGGAACAGCGGCATACGGGGAAACGAAATCGGTGACTTGCGCTCAGGGAACCGGAATCGGCGGTGCTGCAGCGGCTGCGCTTCGGTGTAAATGAACCTATGTTCCTGAATCTGGCCATTAAATCAGATATATGACGGAGACTCCGCGAATTATGGTGGCAGGAATTGAACGCAGAAATACATAAGAAAGCTACTCATATTACACCACACAGTTAAACAGCTCTGTTACGTGGCGGCAGAACAGATGAGGCGACCCATGGTTAAGAATGATGAACGATCTATTTACAGAATGTAGAAGGTGGCCATGGGTCAGAGCAGGCCAGGCAACGTGCCCGAACCAGCTTCATCGTTGTCGTAGATGCTGGTGCGCTCCGCTACGCGCCGCTGCCGTCTTCCTAGTCTTCTGATGGCGTAGCACCTTATTAATGACAGAAAACGACACTTTCCTAAAATTTACATCTGCAACTACACCCTTCACTATTCTTAGGAGATGAACCAATATTCACAAACAAATTTCTTTTAACTTATCGTGCAGACATCAATTTTTTCAAACTCATCTCGTACAGGGCATGACCTCAGACCCTCTGAGCATTGAAGGAGGTCCTCATAGCTCCTTTGTGCGAAGAGGGTGCCCCGCTAGAGCAGCATTCTCTGAGGCTCCAGGCCTGTCACGTCTCAACCATAGGCCCCTTCATATGCCTATATGAGCATCTTCATATTTTAGTCTAAGGTGCGCTCTACACCCTTACATACAGCATTTTTAAGAGGTACGAAACTGATATCATACTCATTTTAAGTACAAGCCCGACATATTGAAGGACTACCTAATATAGCATTGGCCCTCTTTGGTCATGACACCATTGGGCCAATGGACACGAACATGCTACTACTACTACGGCTTATGCGGTAGACTATATATTTGTTAAACAACATACACACCACCAGTGCCGGGTTAGGAAATTTTGGGGCCCGGGGCTACCTATTTTCTTGGGGCCCATTCAGATAATCGTGGGGGCCTAATGACGATGATGACGATAATGATGACTGGATTAAGATCCTGAAACCCTCGAATCCAACATGTTACGTTCACTGATCAGTGAAAAAAAAAATACATAATTTTAATGGTTTCCAGAAACTCATTCATTGGTTTCCTTCGTAATATTGCTTAAAGGAGCACTGACACCAATTTTCGGCGTTAATATTATTGCACAGTTCGCTTCCTTCACTCAACAGAATACCCTGGCTGAAATATGAGCGGCCTGCGACGCGAAGAACATAGTTCAATTGGATCGCATTTATCGCGCCGACGGAGCAGCGCGCGGAGCGGCACTCAGCAAATGGACATCAGCGTGACATCACTCCAGGAGAGGAAAAAGAAGTGACGCGACAGCGCTGGTCAAAAACTCGTGACGTCACTTCACGCGCGCGACCCCACGAGCGGCGAGCGGGCGCAACACCCTCTCAAGCGGGCGCCGGTGACGTCCGCACAAAGCGGTGAGGTCAAACCGGGAGGCTGTCATATGCGCTGTTCGGGATGAAAGCGCGGGAATTCGAAACAAACGATTTTCAGGCCGTTCAATGTATTAAACTATCGCGCGCTGAAGTATTTGAAGAGCTGTTTCAGGTTCGCCAGACCATTAAGCAACGATAAAAGCAATAAAAGTGTAACATAAAATTTTCGTGTCAGTGCTCCTTTAAAGGTTATTACCTGATATGCATGTCAGTATGGTTTATTCGCCAGTCGATCACAAATTCACAATATTTGAAATGCCGCATTGGCACACATGACAGGCCAAAGAACGCGGGAGCATTTTCTTCGGAATAAACATTTTAAGCATTCTTATAAATGCAAATAATTCAACAAAACGCATGAGTCGCTGCCTTTGAACATCGAAATAGC
Source organism: Haemaphysalis longicornis (assembly GCF_048455015.1). Taxonomy (NCBI): domain Eukaryota; kingdom Metazoa; phylum Arthropoda; class Arachnida; order Ixodida; family Ixodidae; genus Haemaphysalis; species Haemaphysalis longicornis. The sequence continues at coordinate 74,302,742 of NW_027526203.1, forward strand.
CATCCGAATTATGTACAATGACTTCGCATCTAAACAAATACATTTAATACATTAGGAATACCAGTCACGTCTGACTCAATCACTGGTGACAAAAGGGGAACAAAGAACGATTTCCTTCAATCTGTACACTGGAAAAAAAAGCAAACGGGACAAACTAGCACTAAGATAAAACACGAACAAGTTGAAAATTGAAAACGGCACGTTATACCTTTTCACACTCGCAAATTCACACATCGGTTTATTAAAAGAAATATCTTTGAGCAGTTCCCTTACAATTGACATAATGGCTAAAAACTTCGATTCCGCTTCGTGTAGATAGTATATAGCGTAACTAGTTTTTAATTAAAACAGTATTAAAAATTAGTGTTCCATCTCGCAGTTCTTTATAAAAGTTACACAATCACGTTAGATGAGTAGAAACATTACGATAAACCCATTTTGGTTGCTGTAAAAATTTGAGCAGTCCGTCCGCGCTCCTGTCATGGAAAGTGCAATTCTCCACGTAGTGAAAAACCTCGTCGAGGTCGCGCTTATGGGCTTTCACAAACACGTTACCTTGATTGACAAGGTCGTCATCGCTATGAACGTCCTTGTCAAGTACTATACCCTGAAATTTCTTCCAAATACTAGTGTTTTCAGAATTCGGAGCCAGTAAGCCTGTGCTCAAGCTGTCAAGTATTATATTGAATGTGCCTTGGGTTTAAAGAGCCCCGAATGTTCTACGAAAATAGCTCAAAAAAGCTCACACCCAAACCCCTTTTTGGCCCAAACATCCGTGCACAGAAACGTTCGTGTAACAAAAAGCCAACGGAATTTCAGTCGTCGTCATATTCACTCGGCTATGAAGGCGAATTAGTACCGGAGGGTTAAATGCCTTACTCACTCGGCTGCAACTGTTGGGAGAGGAATCACGCCACCTGATTTGATAGAGAAAACGTGATAGGGTACACGTTGCACCTGCGGGCGCCTAGTTTAAGGGAGCGCGTTCCGTTAGTTCCTTGTGCTTCTTCCATTTGCTTCTTCTCCGCCATTATAGCAACTAAGATATAGTAAAGGTTGTTGTGGAAGTGAAGAACAACCAAATTGGCTGCAATCCTGAACTTAAACCATCGTGATGGTCGTGAAGGTTGCGTACAGCTTCGCTACCTTCAAGTCTTACGCATTAGTGTGAGCTCCCTTCATTTTGTTTTATTCCGGGAAGCTTTCTCAGAAACGTCTGAGCAAAATAAAGAAAATGCATTGAAATAAACGTCCGTGCTGTCAACCATAATGTTCGGGGCTGCGCCGGCTCTTCCCTACATGTCACGGATTAGTCAGAATTTTCTATGAAGTTGAGGTTCAGGCCCTGGCCGTCGGATTTTTATTTGATGGCCGGGATCTCAACCAATCCCCTCAACGAAGCATTTTCATCGACATTCCTTTTTTACAAATGGTTGAGCGAGGCCCGGATGCAAGGGGCCCCTGGAAGCTGTGGGCCCGGGGCTGCAGCCCCCATAGCCCCCACCTTAATCCGGCACTGCACACTACTGATAGTACGCCGATGGATCTGTGGTTTAAAGTCCTTCGATAAGGCACTTCAAGCAAAGAGCTGAGCGACTTGGTTACTGACAAATTAACTCATACTTCTTGCGAACTTTAACACAGGACGAAGGAAAAGACGAAACACACGCTAGACTTCAACTTGGTTAATGCCAAAAGGGAACGAAAAAACACGCATATATGTACGTGATAAGAAAAATGCAAACAAACGCATCATTCTCCTGAAATGAAACGTCGCAATCTTTGTGCTTCAGTGTGAATAGTGATAAAAGCGAGTGCAAACAACGCCTAGTCACATTACAGGCCATGATCGTTACCGACACGTCTGCACACCAGTCACCTTTTACGCATGATCAAAAGACACCCCTTCTCTCACCAAACAGTAGATTTCATTGGTTGAAAGTGCCAAAGATGGTGCACTGACGCAGTTCTCGCCCTTCCTGTTAATCACAAAAGCCTCGAAGACTTCCCTATCAGTTTGAGAACTACATCTAAACAATATGCTCATCTGCATGAATTTGGGCGCGCACCCGCACCTACGGCAATGCTCAGCAAGGCGTCCATCCCCCATCTGCGTACTCACACCAGCGCGGTGCTCTCGCAACCTATCAGTGAGGCACATGCCAGTTCGACCGACGTAGCAACGTTTGCAGACCACAGGGTTCCGGCAAACCACACCCGTCGCGCACTCCACAAACTTTATTGCATGTTTTTTGTCGCAATGGGGCCATGGCTCACCTTGCAAAGAGCCATGCAATTGAAAGCAAAGCAGTGAGCCATGCATTTGTAAGCCAAACAGTTGTGTGCATAGGGTATCTACGGCAATGCATGGTCCCAATCTCGATGGTCAGTTGACACGTACATTGAAAACATGTCATTGAGGGTCCGATGGAGCCGTTCAGTACGTGCATTCGTCTGAGAATGGTAAGTCGTGAAAGTTTATGCGTGGTGGAACAAGAATGAAGGATGTCTTCAACAACTTAAGACAGAAAGTACCGACCTCGGTCGTTTTCGAGGAGCACTGCGCTGCAAAATGACGTCATGGAGAAGAAAATCGGCGACGTCAGTCGCACCCCAGGTAGGAATAGCCCGAGTGATGGCGAACCGTGTGGGATAATCGGTAGCAACAGCAATTCACTTGTTTCCCCATGTAGACTGAGCACTTTGACTAGGTCGACGCCGACACGATAAAAGGGCTCATTCGGAAGATGGCCGCCTGGTAGCACGGGTGGTGTCTTCCTCCGTTGGCAAGAGTCCCATGCCCTGACGTGTCGTCACACTGAGCGGTAGAGACCGGGATGCACGGTCATATGTACGGGTCAAACCGAAATGACCAGCTGTTGGCACATCATGGAGTTGGTGTAGTACAGATAAACGCAGGTGCTCTGCAATGACCAGTAGCAAGGCGGGACCGCCAGAGCGGAACGTGTGGCGGTAGAGTACACCATCCCGTAGCAAGAAGGCATGGAGCGAGGAGAACTGCAGAGTCGGTACTTTCGATTATTGCTAGCAGCGAATTGTCACGGCGTTGCTCCTGGCCTCTTACACTAAACTTTTTTGCACCCTTTTTGGCCGAAAAGGGTGTAAAATCTTGTCCCATGGCTAACACCCTTAAAAGGTGTTTTGGCAAAAAAAGGGTGTATGGATGAAAAAAGGGTGTTGAGCTCAACACCTTTAAAAAAGGGTGTTGAGTCTCACACCCATTTTTTGAGGTTATGGCAAGCGCAGAGGCAATGTCAAACGGCGGAGCGCGCAGCATTCAACACAAACAGCCAATATGTACAAGTTGGAACACGGGATGCAAGCGGTACAGGGAGTGCATACTTACTTAGCAATACATGTGCTGTTCTTGCTTTTATACCCAGCAGAGCAAAGCCCTCAGATGGAGTCGGTGGGCTTGTCGCCAAAAACTGATATTTAACGGTAATTTTGGAAGTATGGATTTTACTACGAGAATATACAAATCAACACGCGGATTTGAAAAAACTTTTTAATTACGCGGTAGTTTTTCTGATCCGTAAGTTATAGAATTTTATTAAATACCATACAAATCTTCCCTGCCACCTCAACACCCTTCAAAAAGGGTGTTATTATTTCAACACCCTTTTTCCCAGAAGGGTGTAAAGCTATAAATTAGGGTGTCCGAAACTAAGAAAAAGGGCGTAAAGAAAAAAAGGGTGTAAGGAAAGACCGCCAACGAAGAAAAAAGGTGGAGAGACCTCCAATTTTGGAGGCATTTTGTACCTGTTTACACGGGTGGACTGAACATTCTCTACAAGCGGGCGGGGGGGGGGGTTGTACCTCATGATGTTTACAGTAATATGAATTGGCATAATTTATTACCAGTGAAGCTCTTTAAGCTTCAGGACGTAGTTTCGGTGGCATTAGCAAAAAAATACAAAGAAAGAGAACTGGGGCACCTGTAAAGGGTGCACCACCGCAGATATGGTATTATAACAGTGAAGTCGGCTTTCGAGCTTGTTCGAATGTGAGCACAAGGGGCGTATGCGTAGCCGCACCTCTTACTGTACCATTTCAAAGGTACCAGTATTTTTTGGATTCTAAAAGGTAAAAAAATTCGCGCAGCTTGCAATAGTGGTGCAAGGCTGGAGAAACAGCAACGCTGGGGGCCGACCTACCTTGTTTCCCTCTTGGATCTCCTGGAAATGGGGATGGGGGGGGGAGGGGGCACACTGGAACAGCCTTGTAACATCCGGTTAAATTCGGCCTCATCCCTGAGCGGTCATCCTGGCTTAGCAAGAACATTGTAAAGCTTAGCAAACATAACAAAGCTTAGCAACACCGGAAGAAACTAGGTCGACCCCCAGCTCCGCTGTTGTTTTTTTGCAACTGAACACCTATTTCACACCGTTTCAACAACCTACAGAAAGCCATGCGTGTTGCAGTTGGTAAACATCCTTTTCGCCACACGACTGCAGTCTTCTTAATTTTGAAGGTTCAAATTGGTGTTTCACGTGCCAAAGCTAAACTTGGGGCATGTGGTGCACTGAATTAAGGAAACGAGCGATCATTGCATACGAGCAATTATTTTTTTTTTGCGCTTGGAAATTTCTTGCGAGTAGAGGAGTATATGAGGGGATGTCTTCTTCTTTACAGTGCTATTATGCATCCGAACATGGCCTTATTCAATGAACAGCTGAACACCTTTTCCACACCCTTTCAACACCCTAAGAAAAACCAAGGGTGTCGAAGTTGATCAACACCCTTTTTTTCAAACAAAAACGGCGTGCAGCTAGGAAAAGGGTGTTGAGACTCAAGAAAAAGGGTGTAAGGGCCTCCCAACACCCTTTTTCCACTTATGCTACACCCTTTTTGGCTAAAAGGGTGTAAAAAAGTTTAGTGTGATAGATTTGATATGGCGAAAAAGCATGGGCTGTAATCAGATGCAGAGGAGTCAGGCAGGTCGACAGGGTAGTCGGCATCCAGGTGTAAACAGCCAGGCCTATGGGTGACAGAGAAGGTGTATTCTTGGAGCCTCAATGCCCAGCGGTCACGTCGTCAAGTGGGAATTCAGCATAGGGCATGCTGATCCGTCACAACGGAGAAATAAAGGCCATAGAGGTAAACTCAAAATTTCGCAACTCTGCATACAAACGCAAGCCACTCGCTCTCCTTTATGGAATAATTGCGCTTATGTGTGGATAGCAAACGCCTTGCGACCATATTGTAGTTGAGCCAAAACTGTACCCATCCTATACGCACCTGCGTTGGGGAAAACGGGTCAAAACGCCCTAAAATAGTTGCCGATGTGAGCAGGGTAACAAAGGCGTGCACTCCCTCAGGGCTCAAAAAAGGTGGCGTCTTTCCGAAGCACGTTGCTGAGGGGACGGGCAATGGTTGCAAAGATCCGTAGAAAACGGTAAAAGTACGAGCCCAGGCCGACAAAGCTGCGGACGTCTTTGGTCGACCTCGGATGCGTAAAGTGCTTTACAGAGCGAAATTTTCCCGGTTCAGGGCGGACGCCATCGGCATCAACGAGGTGGCCAAGGATTGTTATTTAATTGAGGGTGCCGAAACCGGCATTCGGTCGAGCTTAAGTGAAAGCCTGGCCGTCCGAAAATATCAAGTTCCGAGAAAGTCGGTCAAGGTGACTGTCAAAAGTTGACGAAAAAACAACGACGTCTAGGTGCAACAGGCATGCGGACCACTTGAAAATATCAGTGTACGTGATGCGCTAAAATATGGCCGTCCCATTAAAGAGACCAAAAGGAATCCGTTTAAATTGAAAGAGGATATCCGGTGTTATAAAGGCCGTCTTCTCTGCTGTCAAGTACGCCATCAATCCGAGGTAGGGGATACACGTGTTCGTAATTTTTTTTAAATTTCCGTAATCAACGCCGGCAATTCAATATGTGGACAATCGTTCACATATTGAATGGCCTGATTGTCGCGGACATCCTAGATTACCTGAAGAAGGTCACCGACATTCCAAAAGTTTTCCAGGAGAATGGTTCGGGGCTCACCTTCACGGTTAAAGATCCGAAGGACCAAAGCCTACAGTACCTCTACCTCAAACGAAAGGGGATCATGTCTGTTTCGGGTTTAGTCTGCGGTAATCCAAGTCACTTATGTCAGTGATCCGCCCATTAAAAAATGTAAAGAACGTTACATTAACAAACACGGTCTGGTCGACCTCAACAAAGTCTGGTGTGCAGGAATTCTGGGCCAGTTTTAAAGCCCAGATGAATCGGCTGGAAGCAGCCGGTTACCGCGATTATGCCAGTGCGCAAGCCTTCGAAAGACTAAAAAAACGGATAAAAGGCGAACCAGTCGACAAGCAAAAACAAGATAAAAAGAAACGAGTTACGGCCATCCCACACGTGCAACGATTACCCCACGGTATATAAAGAAGAAAGATTGTGTGCGAATATCTCCTTTTCAGCTCCCCTCAAGCTTAGTCGTGTTTTCCCAGCCATACAAAGGAAGATAGATTACAATCGGGCGAAAAAAAAAAATTGGCTCCAATCCACACTGTGGGTGCCGCGGCTGTAGCTCGGGTCTACACCGCCGTGCGACACAAGCGCAGACACCGAAACCATTCGGCATGTGAGCGTAGTGATTCCCATTTATACCGATTTAAACTAGTTACTTTAGTAAGTTTGAGAATTGCGAGCAACCGGAGGGAACCTTTATAATCGCTATTTATCAGATCCAGTTGCTCCTTTCGCCTCTTGTAATACTTTTTAAAACGCAACCGAATCGGTATTCACCAATTTAGAAAACTGAGTCCCATTCGTGGCAAGCAGTGTGCAAAGTTAGCGTTTCTCTAGAGACCACATGTCTGTTTGTAGTCTCGACATTTTGTTTTCCCGCCCTGAAAACCAACCCTTCACGTATCGTTACCGTACGACCTCTTAATTCCGTCGGGTCCGGGTTACCCAGGAGGTGCTGTCGAACAAGTTAATCAAGCCGTGCGAAGGAAGCACGCAATGGACGGGAAACCCGCCAGAACAGGCCAAAAATAACCGTCGCTAAAGCAGACGACGAAGACATCCCTCCAACGCGCCCGCCTGTGCGAGAAGGCAGCTGAGCAAGGGGAACGCTGGGTAATAGCACACTATCGCCGTGCCGTCTACACTGGGATCCGTGAGTGGAAACCGCCCTCCTCATCCCCAGCCGCGTTCGGAGTTTCTTGTCCCGCACGCCACGAAGAAATCATTGGCTGGTAGAGGTAGAAAGCTTTGCTTTGAAAAGAAGTTAAAGTATTAACCACGGTGAGAGGTTTGTGATTTATCGTATGGGCGTTAGAACTTAGGCACCGCTTGCAAGTCGACTGCGGACAAGTGTACACTGGGCATGCGGATAGATATGTGAACATTCGGCACGAGGACACCAGAATAATTTAACAAAGGACACATCCTCCCACCTATCAGCGCACTGCCGAGAGTGTGGTTGCACGCCGTGTTTTCATTAATTCGACGTTTTGTTCCACCATAAGGACGAGCTGACAAGAGAAGTTGTTGAATTTTCTCATATAAGCAAGAATTAATCCTTACGCCCACTGGGAACAAGGTGGCCGTTAGGGGTAATGGAGAATGCCTCAGTAACCTAAGATTTGCTGATGACGTTGCCTTGCTAAGTAACTCGAGGGAATAGTTGCAAAGCATGCTTACCGCACCGGACAAGCAGAGTAGAACCGTGGGCCTGAAAAATAATATGCAGAAAACTAAAGTAATGCTCCAACACCTCGGCAGAGCACAGCGGTTTGAGATAGGTGGCGAGGCAGTGGAAGTAGTAAGCGAATAAATCTACTTAGGCCGTTGTGATCCCGGATCACAACCATGAGACAGAGATAATTAGGATAAGAATCGGGTGGAGTGCATTCGGCAGGCATTCTCAGATAATGAATGACAGCCTACCATTAACCCCGAAGAACAAAGTGTATACTCGCCAACGGGGCAGAAACTTGGACGCTCACTAAAAGGGTTCAACTTAAAGTGAGGATGACTCAGCGAGAAATTGAACGCAAGATCATAGGTGTAACATTAAGGGACAAGAGAGCGGGGTGGATCAGGGAACAAACGCGTGTAAAGACATATTAGTAGAAATTAAGAAGAAGAAATGGGTGTGGACAGGGCATGTAATGCGAAGGCAAGACAACTGTTGGTCATTAAGGGTAACATAATTTATCCCTAGGGAAGGCAAGCCTGGCCGGGGGTGGCAGAAAGTTGGATGGGTAGATGACACCAAGAAGTTTAGGGGGATAAATTGGTCGCAGTTAGCACAGGACTGGCATAATTGGAGATCTATGTTACAGGCCTTTGCCCTGCAGTGGGCGTAGATAGGCTGATGATCAAGCATGAATCTCGATACGTGTGTAAGCTAGCCTTCTCTGGCGCTGCACGAGGAGGAAAAGGCGTTTTGGGATTCGTATTAGCCATGTGAGCGGTTATGATGACTTTATTTGGGTTTCATTTGATGTTTCTAATTTGTTTGTTTCCACCACACCAGGCTGTACGTGTAGGTTATACATTTTCGTGATCCTATTTAATAAAATTCTAGTTGCGAGTAAGCGCCCGTCATGGGAATTCTTCTACATCCTTCGTCCGCTTGCGCTGTGACACTTATTGATTCGGAGGTTAAATCTCTTGAGTGTTCCTTCTCTCCTTTTAAATGCAGAGCATTTCTTTAACTCACGATGTCACCCGGCGTTGTCGGCGTGCCTCGGCGTCCGCAACAGCCGTTCCAGGTGCGCCCTCTCCCCCACTCCTCCTCTCCCGCATCACGCTACCCTCCTCGCTCTCAACAACAGGTCCGCACCCCTCCCCCTACACTATATAAAAAAATAATACTTACCGGCGCCTGGTTTCGATCCCACGACCCTGCGGGCGGAACGCAAGGTACATGGTGCTCTACCCACTGCGCCACAAAGCCGACACAGAATGGAAGGCTACGAACGCGCCTTATATCCTTGACTCATTCAAACTACGTCAAGAAGCTGCTGATACAACGCATTCACTACCACCAACTCCCCAAACACTAAACGTTAACGCAATACACCCACCCCCTATGCGACGCATTTACTCGAGTCCCCCTCGCGGGGAGATGGGCCCTTTTTCCTTGTAGAGAGTAGAGTGGAAAAGACCTTTATTCGGCCGAAGCTACAGGCTGAGCATGTCGACAGCCTGGGCGACCAGTCTGCGCTGTTCTCCTTCCGAGCCAAGCTAGCCGATCCAGGTGGTGATGGAAAGGGATGGGGAGGGATACGATCCGGATAGCTGAGCCGCCGGCCAGTAGAATAGGTAATGGGGTAAATCAGCGTAGGCAGTGGGGCAGTTGGGACAAGAGGGGTCAGATCTATAGCGATATAGGAATAGGCGGGGGGGGGGGGGTGTGATCAGGGCAGTCATTTGTATGTGCCGGAGGAGTCGAGCCTCCGTTACGGTGAGTTATGGGTGAGGAGGCGGGTAGAGGTATTTGTCTAGACGGAGCTGAAGGTAGACCTCATTGATGGTACGATGCAGGGAGAGCCTCCCAACGTCCTCCGAGGTCCCGGACCAGGGGATCAACGGTGCCCGGTAAATAGTTTCACGGGCGAGTTAATGCGTCAACTCTTTGCCGTCAATCCCGGAATATCAAGGGATCCAACAGAGGAAGACGATGGATGGCTGTAGAGCGGAGACCGCTGGTTCGACCTCCTGTTGAAGGATAGAAGGTAGTGACCGATTTTGTATGTTTATAATAGCGGCGTGAAGTCAGAAAAGGCTGTATTCGGGGACGGGTGGAAGATAACCAAAGCACTCAAGGGCATGGGCAATAGCGAGAACCTCAAGAGACATTGCTTCCGGAGGGTGAAGGTACTGGCCGCTAGTGTGGGTTTCTGCTTCAACAAGGTGAGGGTGGTACAGAGCGGGACCGCACGAGCCTCGAGGCGCCACAAAGGGGGAATCTGTGTAAGCAATTCCCTGGGTCACGAAAAGAGGAGAATGATGCTGCGCGGCCGCATGATGATGCCCTGGATGAAGGACAGGGGACATGTTTGATGGGAGAGGGAGGATGCGAAAGTTGGGCGCTGAAATTGCGTCGGGAGGGGTAATGGGCGAGACTAGAATCGGAATATACCCGCCTGAACCAGTAACCATTGACCTTGACGGGTAAGGGAGAGCCGAGAAAGCTGGGAATCGCGGTGGAGATTGAGGAGAGAGCGAAGGGAATGAAAGAGGCCCGTGGCAAAAAGCTTATCTGTAGAAGTGGTGATAGGGAGGTTCAGTGCTGCCTTGCAGAGTACCACCAGGGCAGTCTCAAGGGTATTGAGTTGAGTGTTGGTGAAGGAGATGTAAGGGATAAAGTACAAGAACTTGTTGAGGGCGAGCGCGGGAGCAATCCTGCAGGCATTAGCTTCGTGAAGACCCGCTCGTAGAGTGACCACACGACGCAGAAGGTGGGTTACCGAGTAGCAGGTAGCGACGACGCTGTGTAGGGCTTGTATGTTCTTGGCTGCATGGAAAGGAAAGCCAAGAACCTTGCATTTGGTGACGACAGGAATGGTAGAACCAGAAATATGGAGAGAGATGAGGGAATTGTGGGCGCGCTGGTAAGAGTAACGGTGAGGAAGGATAAACGCGGACTTTTCAGGAGCAGAGGAAAGGCCAACAGAGGTGAGAAAAGAGTCGATGAGATCCAAGCCACGTTGCAGGGTACTCTGCGCATGACCTGGAGAGCCAGACTTCACCAAAGGGTGATATCTTCGGCGTAAAGGATGTGATGAACATCGGGGATTTCAGCTATAAGCGAGAGGAGTCATAGCAATATTGAAAAGGGTAAGGGAAAGAACAGCACCCTGAGGCGTACCTCGAGTGATGTGGTGGGGGTCGGACAGATGGGAGTCGAGTTGAAAGCGAGCCACTCGATGAGAGAGACAGGAGCGGAGATAGGAGTACATGCGGGAGCCGCAGGATATTGCGGCAAGCTGTGCCAGGGTATGTTCATGGCACACACCGTCAAAGGCTTTACGGACATCAACGGTCACCATAGCGTGGATTTGGGTGGGGGTGGAAGAGAGAAAGGTGTGCTGGAGAAGCAAAAACATATCCTGAGCACAGACACGGCGACGGAATACGATGAGAGAATGAGGGAAGAAGCCCCTCTTATCGAGAAATTCAGAGAGGCGAGTCAGAGCCATATGCTCAAGGGTCTTACCAACGCTTGAGGTTAAGGTTATAGGCCGAAGGTTAGCGAAGGAAGGGGGTTTTACAGGTTTTGGAATCATGGTAATGAGGGAAGAAGTCCAGGAGCTAGGTAGGCAGCCGCTGTCCCAGGTTTGTCCCATTAAAAATCTGGAGGAAGAACTCTTTCGCCTTATCGCTGAAGTTGCGGAGAGCCGTGAGTGTGATGGCGTCTTCCTAGGAGGAGAAGGCGTAGCATTTGCAACCAGGGCCGCCTCGAGCTCCCAGAGAGTGAAAGGGCGGTCCAGATCAGAATTAGGTTCACCCGAGTGTCTATGTAGCAAGGAGTAAGAGGGGGCGGGCGATAAAGAGAGGCTAGTTGGTTGAAAAGGTGGGAGGCTGTTCCTTGAGCATGAGCTTTAGCAAAAGTGGGAGCAAGCGTGGGCTTAGTGCCAAGGAGATATTTAAAAAGAGACCATGTCGATAGTGAGTGCAAAGCAGTATCAAGATTGTCGTAGAGAGCACTCCATCGAGAATGTTCGAGAGAAGCGCAGTGGGCAACGATCTCGTCTCATAGAGCAGCGATTCTGGAAGCGAGCTGAGTAGCTTTGGGGTTGGGAGCGGAAGGAGCGCTGCAGTCGTTTACGGCGGCGCCATAAACGGAGAAAGTGAGGGTCAGGGTCTTGGATCGGATGACGGATGCGAGCACGGCTACTGCTGCTCGAAAGCGCCGCGGCAATGCCCGACGTCCAGTCGTCATACGACTCAAAGGAGTGGGAGGCCATAGCCGTGCGGAAGGCGCCCAAGTAAATGTAAGCGACGAGGCGACATCACGGGATGTGGGAAACGGAGATGGAAAGATGAATCAGAAAATGGTCGCTGAGGAGGATTTCCGCTGTGACCCACCAGTGAACTGAAAGGGGACCCCGAGAGAAAGTAAGGTCGGGTGTCGTGGGCCGCGGTGAGATATATGCCGGCTCTGGTAGGGGAGTCAGGACTATTAAGAAGGGCGAGGTGGCACTCCTGTACAAGACAGTGGAAAAGGCGGCCGGGTTCGAGGGTCTGCGGGCAGCCCCAAAGAGTGTGAGGGCCATTGAAGTCACCCACAAGGATTAGATTGGTCTTGCAATATACCACGCTACAACGTGGTGTCTAGGGCGCTTATAGATCAAAAAATTTATAAGCCCGGCACTGACTACGAATAAGGGCGTCTTTCACACATGATTCCCGGTATACGAGGTGGTTGGTTGTGGATCGACCTGAACAAAAGCCTCCTTTGCAGCTGTCCAGGATACGATATGCTATATTCTGGGAAGTGTATGAGGTATTCATAATTTTTTCTAATAACATGTTCAGGCAAATGCTCTGGTCGATAGGACGATAATCCGTACGGATGCTTCCCTTTCTTGTTTGAGTAGCGTCATGAATATTGCCTGCTTTTGTGCACTGGCAATATGCCCGCCATATTCTGGTTCGTACGTCTTACAAGATATCCATGTAACCGCCAGCGTTTGGGGGAGAAATTGCTGTTATAGATCGCATGTTGCCGCGGATCGTTTTTCAGTCGGCGGGCAATTCATATTTTTCAAATTCTATTTATCTACTCCAAGAGTTCAATATGTAAGTAAAGTGCGTTCCCAGTGTGTATGCCGGGTGTCTAAGCGTGTCGCCTGTGGCGCTGCAAAGGGGAAGTTTGTGTTCGGGCTCCAAGTTTTAAGATGACGAGCATCTGTGTACAAGTTTACTGAGGATGGAAATACCTCCAACAGCTACTTTTTATCTCTATCTACACCCAAGAAGCTTAACGAAGTGCATCGCAGTCAAGAATGTTACGAATCAGCTGTACGACGTATTTTGTTTATCTGCGAAATTTTCTTGTTTGCCCGCTACGTAACGGTCTGTTGCGTGCGATGCAATAATTTCCCTCATCTAGATAAGGACGGCGGCTAAACTTGTGTTTTAATTTACGGCCTGCGTGATAGGCAGTTTATGATGCACTTCAATTAGGTTTCCAAAGCAAGAAGAAATAGAACAGCGCATTGGCCAGGAGCCACCAAGTACATAGCGAACACGTTAAAAAACGCAAGCCGCTGCGTAGTACAATAAAATAAATTTTTATAGTAAGTGTCAGCAAAGAAAACATTAACCAAAAGAGACGCAAATATAATTGTTACTCAAAACATTTCATGTGAGCACCAGATTTGTTTATTTAAAAAACGCGCTGTTTTTCAGTTTATAAAGCAACTTAGCCCGCTTTCTTGTTTATTGCAATGTTGCCCTCTCGAAGCAATCATCCTTTCCAGCTTCATTAGGATTGGAATAGTGCCTCCGAAGGAGACCACACTGGTAAGCAGGCAACTTGGCTGTTTAAAGGGTTAATTGGAAGGCAGCCCATGCCCCGAGAAGCACCTTCAAGTGGGAACAAACACACTCACACTAGGGACACGGCCAACACGGCGGCACAAACTGAACCCACTAGCTGTAGCGAAGAGCAGGGTATTTAGGCCTTGGCGTGAGTGGAAGAAGCAAGTGCAGCTTTCGACGTTGTCGGACCCCAGTGTGCTGAAACTTCGTTTTGCACTTCTTTTCACCATAGAATAAACTGGTCTAAATCTGGCCTCTGGCTTCTTGTCGTGTGAACGGAGGCAACTCTCAAATGCAAACAGCTCACCAGTCACGCTACTCCGACGCTGTCCAACATTGTGGTCTCCGTAGCAAGACTAGTCGGCATGAGTTTCTCTAAGTATTTTTTAAAATATTTCTTGGCTGATCCCGATCCAGGCATTTCATGATTACTGTGGAAGGGTCCCTTCCGTGAGGATTTATTTCCACCTTCTAGGTTTTGGACGAAAAATTTCTGAAGCATTAAGGTTTCCACCTACGATACTCATCTGACTTCTTTACAGCTACGCTGTGTTTGGGTGAGTTTCCCCGCTTTTGCGGCTACGTCTCTTGGCGCAAAATACTTTGACAGGTATTCTGGTGACACTTCACGCCGCAGCATCCCCCGAATCACCGTTCTCCATGATTGACGGGCGCCTTTTTCACTCACGCGGCGTCGCGTTCTCCTGTCACGCAGCACCGAACGCAATACGTTAACTCTCCTCTAAGAAATGGGCCACGTCCGTGCGGCGCCTGCTATGAAACACGCCCCCGCATCACCCTCGCGTTCCCCGCCCGTATTCCCCCCCAATTATTCGCTCCGCACTGCGCCTCCTATGAAATGTTCTGCACAGCAAATAACTCGCTCCAGCAACGCTACCCCAACATTCTTTTATTGATAATCCAAAATACGCACAATGGATGACGCAGTCGGTGGAAGGGTTTCGTCTGCCGCGTCTGCAAAGAAGCTGTCCAAGCCAATTCTTCCACCATACAACGAGAACTCTCGAGTGAGGACTTCCGCGCAACTTATGGTACCCCAGGTGGTCGAAATGAATATGTAGCCTTCCACTAGTGTGCGTCTCATGTCGCAGGTGTATCTTCCGCGCGGAACAGCACAAATAAATTTTCTATTAATACAGGGCTTCTCTGATGCCAAATTTTTCCCCGGAAGAGGACTTTTTCTCTAAAATGAGCATGTATGCCAAATATCTCTTATATCTCTACATTAAAGCTCTGAAATTCTTTGCTTTAATGTATCGAAAACTCAAAACATCTGAATAGCAGCGCTCAATATTTTCACTGAGGAATGTCGTAATCATTAGTGAGTATTTTGTGCCGTTTTTGGGACGTTCGTCAGTACAATTACGCAAAGTACCATCCACCGTCGCGGCGCTCACCATTCCGGGTGTCGGCTGCCGATTGTCACGCCTTTTACGACAAAGTGGACTACATACGGAAACGCGTATCTACAGCTTCTAGCAGCCAATGGGCATCACCATTTGTCCGAGCAAAAAGAGAGGGAGGAGCATGCAATTCCGCTTCAATTAGCGACGCCTCAAAAAGAATTATTCGCAAAGCATTTGTCCGTTGTCACGTTCTGATGACAGTTTTAAAGGACTTGTAAATTTTCTAGTTTTTTTTTTCGTAAGATTATCAGTGTGGCTACTCCCCGGTTTGGTTCCATGGAATACCTGGCCGTTCAGAAAGAGCTTTCGTTTCGCCTTACGGATTTTACCAGTTGGACGTCAGGGCGTTCAGGATGGCCAATGAGCGACCTACATTTCAGCTCATTACGCAAAGCATTCGTGCGGGTAATAGTGGAAAACCTTATTTCCTCTATTTCCACTTCCTTTCCACTTTGTTACTGACACGGTGAGTCATTCACCCATCCCAGGCAGCACAGGACTGTACGGCCTAACTCAAGCAGGTGTACTCTGGCCGGTGATTTTCTGTCCGGCCTTTTTCTGGCAGACGTGTTCGGCCCGTGTCCAAATGTGGGCCTTTTGGCCGTATACGGCCGTACTCCCATGGCTATCCAACGGCCAGTGTCCGTCGGCCATTCCAAAGCCACCCGTGTGCGGCCAAACTACGGCCGCCGGAGGACAGCCGAGATGCGGTCGTCGGACTCCAGCCGGAGTAAAGCGGCCGGAAGTTCGGCCGTACTACGGGCATTGGAGTTCAGCCACAGGACGTTAACTGTACTGAGGCCGATGGACGACTACTGCATGCAGCGCAAGCGGATAACTCAGTCGCGCTGTGCAGCAGCACAAACTCACCATTTTGGATCCACTGCACCCACATCAAAGTGAGCCCGCACGCCACCATCAGCCGTCCAGCCTTCCGGCCAGCCTTGGTTAATTATCAGCGTCAGTTGGCAGCAAAATTCATTTATTAAACAGTGCTCACAAATGGTCGTTCCTTTAATTGTTGTGCCTCTTTTACTGTCGGATGGAGAAAATGATCATTTATTTGCAGAGCTGGAATAGTTGTATTGTCCAGGACATGATACCTTCTTTGGGGCGGCTTACCTGTAATAAACAAGGATGGGGGGGGGGGGGGTGCAGAAGGCGCATACTTTAATGGGTTGGATTTCCCAAAGTTGAAAGTGTCGCTTTTAGTCAATTTATTTTAGGACACTCTTCTTGAAAACTGCCATGCTCTGACTAAATCAACTATTTTTACAACAGTTGCTTGACCAGTTTAGTTGTATATAAAACCGGCGCGAATGCCTTTACGAAGCGTTTTGGTACTCCACAAAACACTCAGGACCATTCAACATAATATATTTTACACAAAAATTATGTCTAGTTTTTGACCATTTTTCTTGCAAAAAATTTTCTACTCGATCAACTTTTCTGATGATCTTTCACAGGGCTGATACTAGGAGAGATCGAACAAGTGCTTTCATTTTTCAGTCTGTTTTTGATGTTGCTTTCATGAGTTACGTGCACACCACTTAATAGTCGAAAAGAACTTAAGTTTCCTCTACTGTCGTACTAAGTTAAAAAAAAATTCTATACGTGTTGCGAATGACGCCATGCTTCTGGTGGCTGCAGTTGTATCCCTCTGTGTTAACGCAAGGAAAGGCGTAAGACTAGAGTTTCATAATTTGTTTCAAACCAGTAACATAGCAATGGTAGTATGCACCGCAAACCTTCCAAACTGCAACGAATAAAACAATAAATATTTCATTGGTTGAGTTTGAATGCGTAAGGCTCTCAACCCATCGAGGGCGAACTTGCGGCTCCGAAAGTTTATTTATTTATTTATTTAATTATTTATTTATTTATTTATTTATTTATTTATTTATTTATTTATTTATTTTATTTATTTGATACCGGCTTCGCGTTAGCCTGCATTACAGCAGGGAGATACATAACACCAAGATCAAATTTGAGATCAGATAACAAAATAATTCTACAAAGCGTGGTGTTGTTTTAATAAAGATTTGTTTCATTCATTCAAAGCGCGGTGAAAATCGTCTTATAAACAGTGGATAAAATCAGACACGAGAGATAATTACACTCGTGCATTGATCTAAGATAAAATGAATCGCGCAAGGTAATTAAACTCGTGTAATTATCTAAGATAAAATGAATCGCGCAAGGCGTCACCTTGAAAGGAAAGTTAATAATTTGCTTTAAGATTGCGGTCCCACTATGGGATATGTAGAATGGCGCTTTGATATACTTCTCCCCTTCGATTCGTTTTAGAATGATTGATTTACGAAAAAAATTCAACCTGAGGTTTCTTCTGTGACATTTCACGTCTTACCATTTAAGTTGACTTTTACTTTCCCTCATGCTAAGTTGACAGTGCCAATTACCGAATACAAATCGCACTGCCCTATTCCGTATGTTTTCAGGCGTATCAACCAGCTCTTCGGTGTAGGGATCACAACAAACAGATGTGTGCTCCAACATTGAGCGCACATGAGTGGTGAAATACGGTTGTTCTTTTAAGTAAAATGGAGGTTCGCTGAAATTTTATCTCAGAGAGACAAAAATACGTGAAGCCGTAACTTTTATGTAGTGAACGTGCCTTTTTAGTCTCTAACCTCTCGTTAAATAAACTCCTAGTTATTTATATTCCCTGGCCGTTCTTATAGCTGCGTAATTTACAGTATACGTATTCAATTGGAATGAAGGTTTTCTTGTAAAGGTGAGGTTAACACACTTTTTAACATTCAATGACTTTTCTGAATCAGCACACCAGGGTGTTACTAAATACGAATCATGCTGCAGGCATTCGAAATCACGTTCATTCGCTACAGCTCTGTAAACTACACAGTCATTCGCGACCATTTTGAACAAACATTTGAGGCCAATAGTAATATCATTTATGTGTAATAGAAACAAACTAGGGCCCGCAACTGAGCATTGGGGAATTCCAGAGGTCACGGAATATATCCGGACGAACAACCATTGAGAGCGACCGACTTCTGTCTTAGAGAAAGATACTGCGCTATCCATGCAATAACCAATTCATTCAGTTTATAGACCACAATGTACTAACCAGAAGCTGATATGGAACACCGTTAAATGCTTTTTTGCAGTCCAAGAAAATACAGTCAACTACTTTAAGCTTATCTATTGCTAGAGCCAAGCCATGCGTGAACTCAACAATCTGCGTTGATCAAGAAAAACCTGACAAAATCCGTGTTTGCGACGATACTGGTGATTATATTTAACAAAATGAGTCATATCCCGAGTGTAGCTAAGCTCACCTCCAAACACCGCAACTAAATTAACATGCAGGCTTACCTAGGTTTTCCGGACTAAAGAAGACCCCCACAGGGCAGGTTCCCCTAACATCAGCACCGAAAGCTCGTCCTAAATAAAGTTTATTCCATCCATCCAGGCTTCGTCATTGACAAGGCTCTGTTGTTACCGCAAATTTAAAATGACACTTGTTTTTAAATAGGCAGTCATAAAATCCGACGAAGTAACATAGTGCAGAGCACGAAGGTGAGCACGAGCTTAGCCTCTTCTACGTTTATCACAAACAAAATAGTGCAACATTGTTTTTCGCAGTATTATTTTAAGAAGAATAGCCGAAAACTTGCGCTTTTCCGCGCTCTCGCCTTGTTTTGGTGGGGAGTCTTTGAGATGGCTCCGACTGAGCTCCTGCGTGGTGGCCGCTTGCTTGACGCCCTTTAAGGCCAATTATTTTCGGTGAACCACCGCCATCTCGGGTCGGACATCTCTGCCGGGTCGATGTCTCCAATGCTCTCCATGTCTTGAGGGTGTGAATAGCCTCGAGCTGATGCGTCGACGAAGCCGGCGGGCGAGACGGGGTAGCTGCTATGACTGGCAAGGCTGAGCTCACCCGTGCGTGAGGCACAGTATTCTTGTGGCAATAAGTTACATTCCGATGACCTAAAAGATTACCCGGTAATGTCCAGCGATTCCTTGCACCTTGCCTGTTCACCTATCACCATTAATTACTATTTGACAAACGAAGTTCATTCATTTAAAACGTATAAACACCGAGCGGATTAAACGCGTCTGCGCCGTTCGGCTCCCTAACGGCTTTTTCTGCATCCAGGGAAAAACCGGTCCTACACCACCCGGTCTCCTTCCAACCAATAGTGCATGAGGTCTTCTTGACGGACCGCTTAATGCAAGTGCGGATAGAGAATGTTTTTAGTTCAAAAAGAATTGTAGTACGAAACGTACCCCAGGGCAGTGTCCTGTCACCCATTATCTTCAATGTAGCAATGGCTGCCCTGCCTTCTGCGCTAAAGAATCATCGGTCAAAAGCTCGTATGTCAATATATGCGGATGAAATCTGCATCTGCCTCACCGGATACCAGACAAAGCGATTGTGTGTAATAGCACAACATGCTGTTTCGTCTGTTCAAGCGTATCTTTGTTGAGGAGGCAAAGGCTCGACGGCAATTAACCATCGCAGTCTTCATTGATATAAAATCGGCTTATGACTGCGTGCTTTATGGAGCTATCCACAGCTATGAGGTCCGCAGGCATTTCGGGACGCATGTACGATTGGATCCGTGATTACCTCTCCGGCAGAAGCATCTACATGCGCGTAGCAGATGGTGACACATCATCGCACAATGTTACCCGCGGTGTCCCCCAGGGCGGCGTCCTGAGCCCGACTCTTTTTAACCTCTCCTTGGTCGGTCTTGAGAGATGTCTGCCGCAATCGGTGAAAATCTCAACGTACGCAGACGATATATGCATTTGGTTCTCAGGCCACAACCGGCATGTGACTCGAGCGAGACTACAGCGCGCTATTAACTCGGTTGCGAAGTTTCTCGCGATACGCGGCCTTGAGATATCACCCGCCAAGTGCGCCGAAATGGCCTTCACTAAACGGGATGTATCCAAGTGACATTTATTGGTCGCTGGCGTACCAATACCATATTTCGGTCACCACAAATTCCTTGGTGTCACTTTTGACCGTCATATGACATGGACACCACACGTTCGCAGCTTAAAAGAGAAGCTGACATCATTTGCGCACATTATTGGTATGCTCTCCAACAGCGCTGGTGGATGCAGTGTCAGCTCTCTTTTAAGGCTACATGACGCTCTCTGTGAAGGCCTCCTCCGCTACAGTCTCCCAGCACTGACCCCACTCTCCAAAGGGAACTGTAGAGGGCTAGAAGGCCTACAGGCCAAAATATTACGAATCTGTCTTGGGATTCCGAAGACCACATCCACTGTGGGAACAATGACAGAAAGTAGACGACTTCCGTTTCCTACTTTGCAGGCACTGGAGCCATGTCGTACGCAACTGCGCATCGTAACTAGATAGCGTGGGCATCCACTAGCAGCGGTCTATGTGTCCAGGGCGCAGGAGATCCTATCTTCAAATTTACAGGCCCCAGCCCCCTTTCTTCACCCACCGGGAATAATCCCTCCCATGAAAATCACAACCACTATTCCTGGGTTCAAGCGAAAAGCAGCCATGCCGGCCCCAGCTTTGATTTTTTTAGATGCGACGCTGAGAGGAGCATCTCTTGCGGGCGGCCCTGTCCTTCGTGCGTCGTTGTCGTCCGCGTCCGCACAGCTGCGTCTCTCCTCCGCTCACCCCCTCTCCTCTCGCCGTGATATCGCGCCCTCTCCCCCAACATCTGTGGCGCGCGCGGTACGGCGCGCTCTCTCACTGCGCCGGTGGGCAGCGCTGTGCGCATGTGCAGCGCCCTCTCTCTCCGCGGCCTCCTCTCCTTCGAGCGCGCTGCGCATACAAGCGGAGGGCCGCGCTCCGGCCGGTCTCTCAGTCGACGGTCGTCCGCGCTACGCTTGGTCTCTCTCTCTCTCTCTCTCTCTCTCTCTCGTATTACCCGACGATTGCTCACGCAATTCGAGTAATCGACCCAACGGAAACGCACAATGGAACCCCCTTCAGCGTCGCATCACACCAGGGTTCCCGCGAGGGGAGGTGGGCGTAATTTTTTTGCCTTGGAGCTCATTAAGCCCATACTCATGTGTACACGGACGGATCAGTGACGGGTACCTCTTCGGCGATTGGGATTTGGATTCCCTCGTCGCGAACCACCATTTGCGTCCCACTTAGCCACAAGGCGTCAACGATGGCTACCGAGTTCGCTGGGCAGCGGGCTGCTTTTCACTACATCTTAAAGCAGCCACCCACTAAATGGGATTTTTTCACTGATTCCCGGTCCGCTCTAGTATACTTACGATCACTGCCGAAAGATCAGATGGCATGGGAGATACATCACCTGCACCTCCAAGCAACACAACTGCGGCACAGCATCGAACTGCAATGGCTTCCTGCTCACTGCGGAGTCGCCGGAAATGTTGCAGCTGATACTGCAGCCTCATCGGCCCACAACCTGTCTGTTCCACCGCTTCCCGTTCCTTTTACAAGAAAGGATGCGGCAACCCTCGCACATTCGATTGCCTGGGGAACACAGCGGTGCATTTGGACTGACAAGAAACGTCAGTACACGCCTCTGCATACCATTGACCCTAAATGCAGCTTCAAGATGCCTCCTGGGCTCAGCAAGCGGGAGGAAGTGGTATTGCACCGCCTACGTCACAACGTGGCTTACACACGGCATTTCCTCTGCAAAATTCAGCAGGACTCTTCACCACTCTGTCCAACTTGCCATGTAACAGAAGACATCAAACATGTCCTCTGTACCTGTCCAAATTTCACAGTGCCAAGGCAGACTTTCCTAACATCTTTGTGTATGCCACACTACGCAGGCCTTGAACTAACGGCAGTTTTGGGCCCTTGGTCGGACCCACGCCAGGCCGTACAGGCTACCAAAGTACTGGCTTGAAACAAGCGCTATGACCAACTTAACTTCCAAACTCTGTGTATGTGCTTTCCAAACTCGGTAAATGTGGTTGAACACTCGTGCGCAACACCTCGTTTTAAAGCAAAGCTTTCTACCTCTACCCCCCAAGGGTTCTTTCGCGACCGTTGGTGTCACCAGAAAACTCCCGCGAACAAATAAAAGAATTCAGTGGCACCGCCAGGAATCGAACCTGGAACTACTGGCATAACAAAGCGGGAGCTCGTTGTCTTACCGATTCAGCTACGAGACCACGCAGAAAAAGGGAAGAAAGGAGGTGCACTCACCAACAACACCAGCGTATTTACTCCCTGCATTCTTGGTTAATGCAACGTGATAGCTTCACGCGACATCTCGCGCTAGTGTGCGCTCCACCCACGGCACGTCTAGCGGCCCTGTACGCGGATTGCGCATAAGCTAGGAGTTACAAAAATTAATGGAAGCTCACGCCAACGCATGGAAACTCTCTTCTAGTATGCCAATGTGCTAAAGCCTGTGGCCTCCACTGTTCACGTAAAAAATCACAGCTCCTTGTCATCCGTCCTCGCGCCAAACGACACACCAAGGAACACATTAGAATACCCTTTGATGGACATGCCATCACTCCAAGCCCCAGTATCAAGATCCTGGGCCTACATCTCCAGGCAAACACCAAGCGTGGCGTATCCTTGCTGCGCCTCAAACACAGCAGCAATCAAATCATGCACATGATCAAGCGAGTTGCCACCAAGAAGAGAGGCCTCAAGGAATCCGACACGTTTCGATTAAATTCAAGCTTCTGTCCTCTCGAGAATCACCTACGTCAACCCCTGTATTATTCTCGGCGAGGAGAACATAAAGATGCTTTAAGGCGATTGAGCAGGCCCTTCGTCTTCCCATGAGTGCGTCCACAGAGAGGCTGCTTAGCACAGGGCTCCACAATACAGTGGAAGAGCTGGTAGAGGGCCATCTTTCTAACCAGAAGTTACGACTGAGCATAACTGGTCGCCGCATCTTCAACTAGATTGGCCGGGCAGCACAGAATGTCCCTCCGCTTGATGTATATCTATAGATGCTTAGAAATACGAACCCCTCACACGACGAGGGTCGCCGACAAACACTGGCTCAAGCGCTCAACACCACCCTCGGTGGGAATCATGCAGTTATCTACACAGACGCCTCAAAAAATCGAGGGCAGCGGTACGGCATCATCGTGGCGAACTCCAGAACTAACCTCCTTCACCTTACCCTGACCTTTGCAGAGAACAACAAATTACCCTACGGCTCATACAATCCAGCTCCTTCCAACACCCGACGCGTCTTCTCTAATGCACCCGAATCACTACAACGCTGAATGTAAATTTTACTTTGAAGTAGAAACACTCTGTTACATAATCGGGGTGTGCAACTTTAGCCGTCAGAACCCCCCGCTCTTTCCGTAAACTGCCCAACAAGAGCAATGGCAGATTCTGCTGTCCAGCCCCTCTCTGCCTACCCAGCATCAGCTGGTGGAGAGAGCACAGGCGGCGCGAACTGCATATGGGCTCCAGTGAAGAAGGAACCACTCTCTTGGGCAGCGCTCTAGGCCATTCAGAAATCCGAATAGAAGTATTTTCTCCTCCTCCTCCTCCTCCTCCTCCTCCTCCTCCTCCACCACCTCTTTCGCATCTGCAGCCGATCTCATCGCCTCCGTCCCCGGCGGCAGCGACGGAGAAGTGAGATCTTCTAACACCTGGTTTGAGCTTCCTTTTATTTCATAAAAAAATGTCCACTCATGCCCTTCACAACTCAACAAACCACTGTTCATGCATCATGCATTGATTTAACTTTACCAAGAATATCTCTTTGAAGTAATAAAGGGTGTGGTTAAGTGCATTTCACTTCTCTATGGTTTCCGTAATGTAGAGTGACGTGAGTGAATTTAAGTGAAGTCGCATGGGTAATCGTTTTGGGTGCCGGTTACAGCTTTGCTTTCCAACCACATTCACAGGGTGGATTGGCGCGATTTTTTTTATTATTTATTTATTTATTTATTTTAGTTCACACACCCTCAGTTTTCGTTCATTCATATGGCGGATCATGCTAAGCGATATGGCTCAGCTAACCTCGCTTTTACTATTAAATGCATTCTCTCTCTCTCAACAGTAGGGCTGGCACTATCAGAGGAAAAATCGTGTTTTGTACTAGTTCCTGGTGTACGATTCAGGTTTGAGTGTCTCACGATAGAACTGAATGGCATCCCCATACGCCAAGCTACTCATGTACGATTTCTAGGAATTGTTCTCGACCATAGGTTGAATTGGCGAAAGGCTGTCGAGTGTATGGTTTCCTCTGTGGCGCCCAGACTTAATGTAGTGCGTAGAATTGCCGGTGTGACGCGGGGAAATCACCCAGCCTCTATGGTCAAGTTGCACGAAGCCTTGATCTTGAACCGCATGTTCTATCAGCTGCCTCTCATATCGCCTTCAGAGACGCAATACGAGCGGTTGGAATCCTTACACAGGAAAGAGCTTAGGCTGTCTCTTGGCGTTACTCAAGCAGCTGGAAACAACAAGATCCTCCATGAAGCGCAGTCAACAGCTCTTCGTCTTCAGGCGTCTCAACGTTTGCTTATGCAAGTGTTGCGACTCGGAGAAACAAGTGCTGGATTAGCATTACTGCGGCATCTGCGATAAGGGGTAGAGTATCGCGCTCATGCAACCCTAAATACTCTTGGAGTGCTGTGTCCCAAATGGCCTGGGAAAAGGGCTACTTTGACCCGCCTTGGTCCCAGGAGAGTGTGGATTGTGCATTGACCATCCCTCACTGGTGCTGGAGCATTTGGAACGGGAATACGGGGACTCTCTGCACATATACACTGATGGATCGGTTGATGCAAAAAGTGGGGTGTGCGCGGCGGCTTTTTTCATAGCAGTGTTTGAATATTTCGTGGGCTGCCAAGGTGTCGCCTTTGGTTTCATCTACAGGGAGTGAGTGTGTTGCCGTAGAAGCTGCGTTGCACCAACTGTAATCGTTTGAAGGGCAAAAAGTCGCAATATTCAGCGATTCAAAGTCAGCCCTTCACCTGTTGCAGCGGGGTATACCTGTTGAAAAGACCTGTCAGCGATCCCCAGTTCTACTAAAGCGGCTCAAGCATGAAGGCTTCACCGTGCAATTCCAGTGGATCCCATCGCACGTCGGCGTAGCGGGAAACGAACATGCTGACAGCTTAGTCAAGGACGCCTTATCATCTACAAGGACGGTGCAAACGAGGTGCGATTTCCAACGCATACAGAAACAGACCATTCGCGAGCACTTTCGGCAGCTGTGGCGACCAGTACATCAACCAGTCGTGACGAAAGGCCTGAAGAGAGCCCAAGCCTGCCTGCTCCACCGAGTAAGAACAGACTCAGCCCGTACACCAGCTTGGCTACATAAAATCAACATTGTTTCATCCCCTTTCTGCCCCTCATGCAGTATGACTGGTGACATTGATCACTTCATTATGCAGTGCTCCAAAACCAACCCTGAGCTGACGAACTTTTTTCGTGGTCTCCAGAAGTTAGGAGTGCCCCATGCTATATCGGAGGACATCATTTTTCCTAGGTATCACTGGATTGTGCGAAGAGAGGTATCTCACCTCCTACTCGGATTCTTGCAGTCCACAAGACTAAGTGAGGTGTGGTGACATTATGTGTCTGTTATTTTAGGACTAAGTGAGGTGTGATGACTTTGAGAGTCTCTGATATTGTATTGGGGAAGATTAGGCGGAGCAATTGCCGGCAGCTATGCAAGGCTAAGTCCAGCTCATTCAGCAATACTTACTATTACTACTACCCCCGCGCCCAGGCGCATGCCGTTATTCGGTTGTACGCCGCTTACCGAAAGGATGACGTATAACGTGAGAACTTACGTCGGCTGGTCTCCTCCTCAATACCGGTTGCCAACTATTCCGCGGCCGTTCGCTGGTCGTAATTTGGCCGAGGACCGGCTAACCGAATGAGAAACATACATTATGGGGCCTTACGTCGGCCGGTCTCTTTCATAACATCGGTTGCCCGAAGAAAACGAAGATTCTGCCGCCGGACGCACGGTTCACCGTTGAAAGAGCGAATACGCGGCAGCCGTGCTCCGGCTGGTCTCCTTTCGAACACCAACTGCCACAAGAATACGAATATTCTGTGGCCGGTCACTTGCCGTGCTTCGGCTGGAAACCGCTTCCCAAAGGAAAAACTGATGTCCTAAGGCCGTACTTCGGCGTTCTCTTTCTGAACATCGGCAGCCGAAAGTGAACTGAATATCTGGCAGCCGGGTACCTGCCGTTGCGTGTCTGAACACGGGCGGCCAGAGAAACGCCGAAGCTCTGGTTGCCGAATGTTGGCTGTTAAACGTATGATCAGTAGCTGCCAGAACCTGGATGCTGGCCAGACATGCCAGAAAGCGGCCATAGACGGGACGGTCTTGGGAAACACTTTCTGTGCCGCCTGGGCATGACTTTGACGCGCTCCACCAACGTCGAGAAAAAAATGTGCAAGGGCTGATTTCAGCCAGTCTGCCACTTTACTTGAAGAAGTGCCTTTTTAAGGTGTGCGAAAAGCTGAATTTCTCGACGTTGTCGCCTTCAGGGAAGGCCTTATACCGTACCGCGCGAACTTTATAGCCGTTGCATAGTTGCCGAAATCCGAACAACCATTTTTCTATTTGGGAGAGGCTTGGAACGAGAGCGGCATTGGTGTCGAATAATGCAGGTCTTTGATGTCATTCAATAAATCCTCACTGTTAGCTTGCTTTGTAGTTTTTAAAGGGGCTGCATGGGTAATAACAGTGCTTTAATATGTAGGTTTGGGATAATAGACTATTGAGCGACTCGATACAATGATTCTTTACGTCTTGAGGAGGCAGCCAGGCGCAGAAAGTCGCCTGATAGGAATGCGGCGCATCCTTTGTGGCTTCTCGCTGGCGGCTTATAAACTCCCTACATTGGCCCACGAAACAGTGCAGGAAGGTCGTCGTTTTACTATCGCGCAATGAATAGCGCCATGTCGTCTCTGTTTTCTACCTTTTGTCCCTGTTGTACGAGCGCTTCCACCTTCACGACGAATAGCTATTCGTATGACATTGATTCATCTAGACGCAGTTGTAGTAGTGAGATTTGTCAGGTGCAGCTTAATAACGCTTACATGCAACATGAAAACAGCGTTGGTATTATGTTTGGATACTTACAGCTGGAATGCAGGGTAATTTAAAAGCGGCACTGCTGGTGTATATAGCTTTCATTGGTAATCGGAAATATACCGGCCACTCATACAGCTTCACGCAAGTGGAATATAGTCACTAAACATCGGTTCAGTACACCCCAGCTGTAAAAGCAATATTGTTACAACTTGTCTGTGAAGATGAAATTATTGTTGCATATTTGAACATAATGGCAGAAAGAGAACCACAACAAATACTTTTGGTAATACGGAGTTCATAAAAGTATTTCTGCGGGCATACACCTCATTGCCAACTGTTGTGCAGGTTTTTCTGTAGTGACGTGGCCAGAGTAGCATGGCGATAAATACAAAAGACCTAAACTTAGCAAGAAATGTTCTAAATCCTTCGCGGTATGTTGCTCTGTTTTTGGTGAATTACAATATATATTTACCAAAAATCTATGGATTTATTTATTGAGCGGACTTTTTTTTCTTGGGCGTCCGGCCAGTACTTGCGACCTTTACACACCAAAAACTTTTTTTCGCTATTTTGGAGGGGACACTATGCAGACGTCTCAACGGACAACAACATAAACACACTTGTCACCGAAAACAAGTATTAGAAGCCGTTATAGATTTAGCGCATATATTACCTCTGAAATTAGGCCACCTTCAGTACTATGAATTTAAATAATTATTTTCTTCTTTTGGTTGCAAAAAAGATCGCAGCCACTTTAGCAGCCTCATGAGCAACGGCTAACTCTTTTAGGTCACCAGTAAATTACTTCTCCTGCATTGCTGTTAACATTCACGCCAAGTTTTCTGATTCTCTGTACCCTTTCGAACACTATATATATACAATGTGAAGGTTTAATAGCTAAAAGGAACGTGAAGCGCTTCACATGCAACGTGCCGGCTATAAATAGAAAGAGTGTTCTCTTCTTGTTGCGAGGCCAACTCAAAGAAATTTTCTATCTTCTGAAACGCTTAGAGGCCGCCGAACACACCCGCGTCATTTTTTTTATATTTAGCTGGCTCTTCGTTACCACAGTCGTGAATACAGCGATTAATTCCCCATATACATTTAAAGCCTACGTACAGTATTGAGATGGTATTGGGAAGTTTGGTTCCTGGAGTCTCCTCCACATTAACATGGCCTGCCCAAATTTTACGCGAACACATTACTGACCTGTTTTCTGAAGGACCTTTTATGAAAGGCGCTAACCGAATACTGTGGCTTTATTGAAATTGTAACTACCAACAGGCGACAGATTGCAAGCTTAGCCCAACAGGAAGGCTGTAAAGTAAACCCACGTGTTATACAGTTCAAAGCGCAGGAAAGGAACTGAGTGATTTATCCAAAATATTGCGAACACTTCTGCGTAATTTCAGAGCGTTCGGTGTTGCATCACAATCATGCACAAAACGGAGGGGGGGGGAGGTGGTTAGTGAAGCCATAGGCTTTAGCGCCGCCAGTTCTGTTCTATTATTCGCAGATAACGGAATTTATTCGATCTTTTCGTCTGTAACAGTACGGGTATGGGACACGTGCGGAGTTTTGTCCTTCGATACGGTTGAGATCAGCAGCAACAGGGGATTTGTCTATCCATCTTCAGTTTTGATTTTGTTTGTTTTCATTACTAAAACGGTGGTGTGCACTGCGCCATGATTGTATACACTGGGCTTATTGCCTACGGTGCTTTGAAAGCCGGAGGCTTCTTACCTGAAGCACAGTTGCAAACTTATTGAGCAGTATGTTTCTGGTAATTTGCGAGAAATAGACGTGTAATGACGTTCCGAACACAAATATGTCGCCCCTGTTATTTCTATATTCATGCGTTCAGGTGGAACGTAGTTCCGCAAGTTTAAAACTGTAGCCCCAGTGCTACTTTCTTCTTGATAACAGCACCTTGATTGCGAAGCAGTCGTTCTTTTGGTGACTCGTACGTATTAAGAAATGGGATATGAGCTTACAAACCAACTTGTTTTAATATCGTCCTTATGCAAGGCTCTTCGCCGCGTTTACTTCCACACGGTGAACTCGACGCCGCCGCATAGCGCGCTTCTGTGGGGTCCGAACACGAGCCACCGCTTCTGGATACGGTGGCTTGCTCGCCGGGTCTCTTGCTACAAGAGCAGGACAGAGGTTTGTCGCAGCTGGAGCCTTCCCATGGTCCCCAGGCACAGTTGTTGCACTCGGGAGTCGCCTCGGGCTCTAGGATATCTTCCACCGTGGGCACCGCGATGGAGGCGGTGGCTAACAGCTTCTCTGTCAGAGTGGCCACAAGCTGTATGGGCAAGACAAAGAGCCACTGTACCAATTGGCTCCGAACTGTAACGTGCACTTCTAGATGTCACTATATAGTAATAGCCTCGCACTAATGTAGAATATGCATTAAAATACAAATAAAGTCAGGGGAGTTGTAGCTCGCAAAGTATACGCCTCGAGATTCGCGATCGCTGCGCCTCCTGCCGCCGCTTCTCCGCGGCGTTTGCGGGATTAGCGCTGCGTAACTGATAGGTGGTCATGCAGTGTTTTGGTTCTCTTTCGCTTCTCTTTGCCTTTCCGCGCACTAAACAACTTGTTATGGTGACGTCTGTAAGCAAACTGCACATTTAGGGCACTTCAAAAAAAAAAAAAAAAACAGCTGCGTCTTGATAGAGCGCTCGAGCGCCAACGAGAGCTACCCGGGGAGGCGGTTCTGCGCGCTTCTTGGCCGCTCTTGCTGGCGTCGGCGACGACAGCAGCATATCACCACTGTCACCTTCGAACACGTCAGCACAAGCGAATTCTATTTATTGTCGCCTCGTTTAGACCTGATATTGGCACTGTAAGAGGTTGGTGCGTTTTGCAGAGCAGACAACAAATGCGGCTTTGCTTCGAATATGTACGTCGTAGAAAAATATGTTTCGGGGATGTGATAACCCAATAGCTGACAACTTGTGCCTTTATGGGAATATAAGCCACGCGAAAATGTTAAGTACACTCAAAGGCTGTGCGTTGTCAGATATGTGCCCAATCAAGCTTTATAGCAAGCACCAAGGTATAAGTTAATGAAACCACGGGAAAATGAATCGTCTGCAAGTCAGGAATAAATAGAATAGTCGTACGGGAATGAAAAAAAAACAAAGTGCAGCTTCTGAAATGCTAAAGACGTTCGTTTAAGCAAGGTACACTATTCAGGCCAACAAGATGCGAAATGCACTGATATTTCGCAAGACATTGGGGGGGGGGGGGGGGGGGGAGGGGGGCTAGGGAGGAGGGGCCGCTCAACTATCGTTGTTTACAAATGCGGAGCGAAATCAAGGAACAAACGTTTTAGTAATCACACACACAAGCTGCGTGTTCACTTTTTGTTTGTTTTTCGCCTTCAACGAACGGCTGATCACTCTGCAGACGCATTTTTTGAATACAGGGTAGGCAGTTCACAAGCTATACGAGGTGTCGTTGGAAGATTTGATTGATTGATTGTAGGTTTTAACGCGCCGACGCAACGGAGGCGATGAGGCGCGCCGTAGTGCAGGGCTCCGGATTAATTTTGACCACCTGGAGATCCTTAACGTGCGCCGAAATCTTGTACACACGGGCTCGTTGAAAAGTGTGGTATCTGATAAGGCTCTCTGATTTCGGTTTATGCTAGATTCTGCAGTCTCCCCGTGTCATATAACGATGTTTCGAAGAAGAGTTTAGTCGTGGAAGCGGATTACTCTATAAGCCCGTCTCCGCACTTCTCGTGGAGGATAAGTGTTATCTTTGCGAGCGCTCACCTCGGGACAAGAGGACCCAGCATTAAAATTTGTCGTCGTGTGCTGACTCCCGAGTATAATTTTGCATTATCCATCGTACTTCTTTCGTAAAATGTTTGTGAAATATATGCCGCATTGGCTTGTTCAGGGTAGTGATCAATATAAGCGTAACTTGCGTGCTGTCAGGTATAAGTGCTCCGTTAGATTATACAAGCGCACAAAGTCGATTTACATCACAGTGTATATGGCCGCAACTAGGCCATCGGCGGAAACACGGCTTACGGAGACACTGCCACTAAATTTCAGGGCAGCGGAATCGCAATCAGCTGCATGCATATGCCGGCTTCGGGACGCCGGCCTGTGACACACAACTGGCGCTCATACCGATCGAATTTACCACACTAAGATCGCGTCATAAACGTTTTTACTTTCCTAAACACACCACGCTTGCAAACAGAGTGCCTGCTCCACATTATTCCGTATTTAGAACGCGTAAAAACGGTAAATCGCAGTCTTTAACGAGCCGCAAAAGCAACGGCGACAGGGGGGAGCGGGCCGGAGACTCCCGCGGCTGCTTTCGAAACGGGCCGGTAGGGGGATTTCAGTGGCGCCCCTACTAAGGTCCCTGAAATTACTAAGGTAGCGCCTTCTTTAGATCTCGCCGCCTTTCACCCTCGCCCGCGCTCCTTTCCTCCTTCGTTTTTTGTGATTTTCTTTTTCGCCGGCGAACGCCGCGCGCCATTGGCCAACGGCAAGTGACGTAGTACCTCGTCCCCGCGTTGTTTGTTTTTTCTTCTCTTCGCCGCCACTGTCCATTTACATTCGCCATTTTAGGCTCAGCTGCCTCGGAGCAGGCCTTATCGAAGCCGCCACCGTATAACAACCGATAACAACCGAAGAGTCAGCTGCTCGTTTCAAACAAGTGTTGCGTCGGCGTCACTTTATGTAGCTTCGCGATGCCGAGTTTTTGTGCCTTCGGCTGCTCGAATAAGGTCAGTGCAGTCACGGCCAGCTCGGCTGTAGCAAGCTGTAATTTATCAAAGCCCACTCATGAATCAATGTTAGCTGTACAGCATAAAAAGGATTCACAATTGCGTTTGTTAGCGCGCTCCTGGCCTTGGAATACGGTAGTTATTATAGAACTGCGCACTACAGCTAATTGTAAGCTGAGCGCATTCTTTAACAGCGCGTTCTTTGTGCCAGCCTTTTCCAGATATGCCCGACAGGGCCTTACTCTAAGTAATTGTGAACGCCAATCGCACGAACATTGCTATGCCACGGACGCATTGCCAAAAGTATACAGCCGTCATGGGCGAGGCCAACGATCGAGGAGACGCGAGAACTTTGACCCTGACAGCAGCCTATAACGACGTGAAGGTGACATATTTTGCAACAGCGTCAAAACACCGGAAAGTGCACGGAATAAAGGTGGCATGAATCTCAGTAGCTAATGCGGGACGCATACTGAGCGCTGCCTAATGATCTACAACTAACGCAAAAAACGCGAACGCAAAAAAGCCAGCGCAGCGCTCGAACTGCCGCGAACCAAGGTCACCGCGAACCAAGCGCAAGCCCTCTGTGCAGAGCTTGCACGACCACAACTTAATCACGCAAATGCAACGGAATTACTGTAACAGAGCAATTTGAAACGTCCACGTTCGATCCTTTCGCGTTCACGAACTATCCTGAGCATGCCGCACACGTAAAAAAACACCGCGCTGTCCGTATACGCGCCAGCGGCATCCCTCCCGCAAATATCCCCTTCTACACAAAAATATACAACAAAACAGCCTCACTTAGGGCGTGTTGGTAATACGGGGCTCTAGAAATACTATGTAACGGAGCAGTTTGAAACGTCCACGTTCGATCCTTCCGCGTTCACGAACTATCCTGAGCATGCCGCACACGTAAACAAACACCGCGCTGTCCGAAGGCGCCCGCGGCATCCACCCCACAAATATCCCCTTCTAGACAAAAATATACAACAAAACAGGCTCACTTAATGCGTGTTGGTAAAACGGGGCTCTATAAATACTAATAATGCTACCAAAGAGCCATTGCGGCGCGAAAACAAGAGCAAACTGCACGAAAAACTGCAGCGAGCGGCCCGAAGCATTGCGAGGGCGTCTGCTCTGAGGAAGCCAACAAATATGGCGGCCCCGCCGCGGAGTTAAAGGGACCGCGCGCCGCGGGTGAGGGGAGAGAAAAACGAGGAGGGCAGCGGAGAAGAAGGGAGCAGTTGGCGCTACCTTAGTTATTTTAGGGGCCTTAGCCCCTACAGGCCGCGCTCGAGGCGTATAGCCGGCCCCCCTGCGCCGCTGGGGTCTGCGCATGTCCTATGGGCGAACACGATCTGGCCGCGTTCTCCGCAGTGGCGGCCGGCGAGTGTCAACACCTAAATATTCTTACACCGTGACACAGACGCTGCTCGGCGCAGTCACGCTCTAGGAACTCTAGGCTCGAACGTATAGTGATCGTGTATGCAGCCAGCGGCTTCTTTATCACTTTCGAATGGCACGCTCCCTTCCACTTTCTCCTATGGGCCTCGTGCGCTAGAATGGTGGCGCCACTGATTTGCGTCGTTCCGCGCCACCTTGTGGTCAACGAAGACATGACTTCTGAATTCCGCGTGCAGGCGACGTCCCGTAGCGTCTTTGTCGGCAGTGTAGGAATATCAGCACAACAAAGAAAGAATGGCCGCTATTCTTTTGCTATGATATATACACAGCCAAACGGTACTTTAATAAAGAGAACAGGTTTGGCAGGGGCGACAGGAAAGCGATTCATAAAAATTTTGATCTTTCGTGCTGAGCTTAGTCCTAGCTGAATGGCAGTTACTAGGAATTGGACCAGTTGCCGAAACGCGAAACACAACAAATTTTGTCTCCGAGACCGTCAGTAGCCTGTGTTTCGTTTGGGGCGACGCGTCCGGAAAGTACACAAGTACACGCACCAGTGACCTTGCCCTACTGAACGATCACATGTAGCACGGGGCAGAGAAAGCTCTCTGCTGGGACCACAATCGTCAGGTCAACGGCGTAGGCGAAAATTGCCTATGCGCGGATCGGACATGAGCGGTTCAATAGCCAGAGCACATAGGACAGGTCTGAGAGGACAGGCCTGCTTAAACCCACGACCAACTAAAAAGCTATCCGAGATGCGACAATGGTTTAAGAGTGCGGGGCCATTAAGTGAAGGACGAACCACGTTTCGAAAGTTATTGCAAAACCCGCGTTGGCCAGAGTTAAGGGTGGCTAATGATATCAAACGCCTTTCTTTGGTAGAAGCTACTTGGCAGAAAGGGGATATTTTTACTTTCTTCCGTTTCAGCAAATCTGTTTTACCAAATTCGTGCAGCTGCGTCCAACGAGAGGCAAGCAGAACGACTGATACGGGGCGTAAATAATGTTGATATCACCCGCCATCCCTGAACCAACGCATTTGCGAAAACTAAGATGGCAAGACAATAGCAGAGCACTGAAATATGGCTGATCAACTATTATAAAAACTTCTATGAAAACTAAACTTCCTGCACTGCTTGCAAAACTTCAAGGCGCAAACTAGTACTACATATTTTAAAGTAGTTTTTATTTTTATTTTTTAAGATTCTAACAGGCAGTTAGCCTGGTCGTGAAGTTCTGTGCTTAAAGATTTTTTTAATGTTAGCTTCTAAGTATAATATTTCTGTATGCGTTTCTTTGGTTTTTAAAAGAGCATTCGTAGCCCACAAGCACGTTCAAAGCGTCCTCGATTTCTTCGTTGTTGTTGCTGAACACGTTTATTTCACATTTTGAGGCCAATCTAAGGCTGCTGTGAAAGAGAGAACGACAAATTGGGCCCATCTCCCCGCGAGGGGGACTCGAGTAAATGCGTCGCATAGGGGGTGGGTGTATTGCGTTGACATTTAGTGTTTGGGGAGTTGGTGGTAGTGAATGCGTTGTATCAGCAGCTTCTTGACGTAGTTTGAATGAGTCAAGGAAATTTCGTCATTCTTGCGTGTTTCGCTTTGTTTACAAAGCAAGAAACGCAAATGCTTGCGGAGTTGTTAACTAACTAACTAACTGACTGACTGACTGACTGACTGACTGACTGACTGACTGACTGACTGACTGACTGCAGCGGCTTACTTGCACGAATGCTTTGCTCTGTGGACAGCCAATGCACTCGCCATTTGTACAAGCGCGGCACGCACACACACAGCTGGCTGGCGCCGCATCTTTTCAAAGTGCTACGAGTTGTGCCGCGCCTCCGCCAGATGGCGCCACGGGTCTCGCGACCGAGAGAAGACGCAGTGAAACATCCCCCTCGCGAGGGGCACGATGAAATGCAGAGCATTTGCGGGGGCGCACGACGTTAAGTAGTTTGCGTTACGTTAATGTTGTTGCACTTGTGGCAACTGCTGACTAGAGAGCGCTCGTCAGCAGTAATTTGAATGAGTCAACGATATAAGGCGCGTTCATAGCGTCCCATTCTGTGTCGGCTTTGTGGCGCAGTGGGTAGAGCACCATGTACATTGCGTTCCGCCCGCAGGGTCGAGGGATCGAAACCGGGCGCCGGATAGTATTTTTTTATATAGTAGGGACAACGAGGGTGCGGACTACGGATGTCAACGCGGGTGACATCGTGAGTTACTGAAATGCTCTGCATTTAAAACAAAATCGGTTTTATGCAAGCACGGGTTTGTTTTCGCGCCGTATGAACACGGTGCCATTTCGCAACGGCTTCAACTAAACACCAGCCGCGTCGCCCAAATAAAAGATAAAAATAAAAAGGCGAAGACCCGGGGGGGCCCACTCTGTAAAAGAAAGAGAAGTCAGTGGTGTGCGTGTGTGTGCATCGCCTCCTGGAAGCGATAATGTGTGTGAGGGAGAAGCCGCGATCGCTCCACCAATGGAGACACTCCTGTGCTCCTGTTTAGTGGGGCCCCTCGTCGCCGCAAGAGCATTCAATTACGGCGCAATATTCCAGCGGCGGCGGCAAGGATTTGGTTTGTTCGGTCGTTTAGGTCCTTGTAAAGGCATAACTGGCATCATTTCGCGGACAGCTTAGTGAAGAGAAGACCAGCGACGCGGCTTTTACGGGGTTTTCCGAAGCGAATTTCTCCCCTGTAAACACCACTGTGCCTTGTACGTGTCGGAGGTGGTTTGATGTCCGCCGTTGTATGTGTGAAATCGCGGTGAAAGGTTTGTGTGGATATTGCGACACCAAGGATATGAGGCTTCGAGAGCCCGACGATTCAAGGTTTGTAGAGGCAGGGATTTGAACGTGCAACTGCTCGGCTAAACTCTACCTAAAACTGCTGAAACTACGATGAGTTCGTTGGATGGGCTCACAAAAATATCGCGGTGCTTTTTTAAGCGCTTTCATTCGTTTATAAACGCGTGCTTTATATGCGAATGCTTTTGGACGTAGATGCGCGCGAGGAAGCTTTCATGAATTCCTCTTTATCGCTCGACGTAGACGCGGGTACAGATATGGTAGAGCGCACAACAGAGCTATGATTGGACACAATGGTTCCTCTTGCATTCGGAGTGCCGATGAAAAAAAAAAAAGACCATTTGGAATATATTGGAGATTGTTTAGAAGCTGGTAGAGTTGTGCT
The DNA here is from genome assembly GCF_048455015.1 of Haemaphysalis longicornis. Lineage (NCBI taxonomy): Eukaryota > Metazoa > Arthropoda > Arachnida > Ixodida > Ixodidae > Haemaphysalis > Haemaphysalis longicornis. Next base: position 74,339,084 of record NW_027526203.1, read on the forward strand.
CGTGCACAATAATTGTGCTCGTGTATGTTATCTTTGTCAGAAAAATATTTTGCTGCCTCAAGCTCCACTTGAACTCGTTTCCTTTCACCTACTGTGTCAGAAACGCGAACTACAAGTTGTACAGGAACATATGTTTGAAGTATTTAGGAGTCATTTCAATAAAACTAGATGCGAGCCTCCGAATGGTGGCTGGTGTGTGTCCACCTGCGTATTGTTGAATCGCTGTGTAGCGCAAATATTTACGTTTGTAATGTTTTCATTTTAAAAATTTTTTTATATTTTGCTGGTATGATTATGTGCAATTGGAGTATGCATATCCATGTGATGCCACGTGTATTTTCTGATGCGTGCACACTTATACTGACACCAGAGGCTATTTGAGGAGCTACAAAAATAAGCACTCGTTCCGTTTTGCTGAATACACGGTTTTTTTGTTTTGTTTGTTTGTTTGTTTTGTTTTTTGTTTTTTGCAGCGATCTTGCGCCAAGTAGCTTGCAGATACGCAAATGCACCTGTGGATCTGTTCTTTTTATTTCTTCTCGGGTACTATGTGCTTTGAGCACGTCGGCGTAGCAGGCAGCTGATCCGTGTACTGTCGTCTCCTTTTATTGGAGTAGGGGCGCTTTCCAAAATATTTCAGCTGGTATTCCCGCAGAACTCGTCTGCAGAATATTTCTATGAATATAACAACTGTGAACGTAACAAAACGCGGTAATTGTTCTAGACTAATTTTCCAGTTGTTTAAATTGAGCCCCGTAGCGAACTGCTGTATATGTTTCGTTTTGTTATTTGGAAAGAATTCCGCCGCCGCTACCAGATGGTGCCACATGTTTACTTGAAACTGGAAGGCATGAGGCCCTTACCCTTCTCCGCACACCTCCGCTTGAAAAGAACAAGCAATCAGACCCACAGCGGCTCGTGACTCCACGCCTTGCCTGTCGTGTACACTCCCTCAAAACGTGGGTCGGCTGAAGAAGTATGTAACTCCCGAGGGAGAAGCGCAGCGCGAACGCCGTCGTGTAGCAGCTCGAGAACATATGAAACGGCCACGATCTAACCCCGAGTATTGCAGCGAAGCCTAGCAAAACCTAGCAAAACTAAGCAAACCTGGAACAAACTAGGTCGACCCCCATCTCTGCTGTTTCTCCAACATTGCATTTCTTGTTCAAGCTGCGCTAATTTCTTTACATCCTGATTACAAGAAACATTTGAAATTGTTGGAACCCTGAAGAGCTAGGACACAGGGACAAGCGAGTGGGACAATGGTTGGAAGTAGCGCCTTGTGTATCCCACTCGCTTGTCCCTGTGTCCTAGCGCTTCAGGGTTCCGTTATGTAATACCAACAGACCCAAAGCAGCACCCTCTTGAAATTGCTGTTTGGGTGCTTGGAAGCCTTGGATTTGCAAAATTGGTAATAAAAATTAGCTCGGCTCCTCAAGGGCCTTAATGTACTTTTTGTACATTTCTGGATGTTGCATGCATCAGCAAAAGCCACTTTGATATCCCATCAGGATTGCAAATAATCAGTAACTCGCTAAAACATAGTGAGGTTCTTGTTCCTCTTTCAGGGAGCAAGGTCAGACTTTAACCCCGAAATCGCTTGAGAAGTATAATCCTGAAAAAATAGGTAGGTAGGCCCATAGGTGTAAAATATACCGCTGGCCGTTTGTGAGTACAGCAGTCCACCAGGCCCAATATATGAGCACATACTCTGGAGTAAGCAGGATTTAGGTAGGGCCATACTGCGGAAAAAGCGAAAAAACACAAGTACAGAAATACAGTATAACAAAGAACAAGTGCTAAAAACCCGTTCAAATTGCTGAACGCTCAAAATATGCGAAAACTCAGATAATTATCTACTAATGCGTCAGCATCCTTCGACGGTTGACTTCAAAATAAGTTTTTTTTTGTAGGAAGATTTGGCTATGCGAGGCCATTACGTGGAGTTATTTTACCGTTTTGTAGTTTTAGTTTATTTATTGTTGCCAATGATGTACATTTGAACCATTTTTGCGAATAAATGACTTTTGTTTAATCTCTTTAATCTTTATCTTTAATCTTTAATCTTGAAATGGGAGACCAATGGGAGAGGCCTTTGTCCTGCAGTGGGCGTGGATAGGCTGGTGGTAATTATGACTTATCTTCACGAGCTATGCAAGCAAACGCAGGTCGTTGCACGACCTCCGGTTTCTCCCGATTTTTCAACGCGACCGCCTGAGAAAAGCGTAAGCAAGTTTTTGGTTCATCAATTTGGAGCAAAAGCCGCGAGCGCCCACCGGGAAAGGGCATGAGCAGCGCCGGAGCAGGGCCCTGAGCAAGGGTGACGAACCGTAGAGCCTTCAGTGCGCGCCTTGCGCTTGCTCAGATCTTCATTGTACATCCCTATGGACGAAAACGCACTAGGCCGTGTGAAGCCGCGGAGGGGAAGAGGTGGAAGGGAAAGACCGGGGAAGCGCATTATGCCGAAAGAAGCTAGAGCAGCTCGAAAGCCGCTCGTCATAACAGCCGTCGGGAGGTGCGGCTATGGATAAAGCTGTAGCAGCGGCTCAAAGAGAGCTACATGAAAGTTCAACAAAGAGTACAACAGAAGGTCCTACTAGGTTTTCGCCTTCACATTCTTGGCAAGTTCTAAGCATTCACCGTAATTTTTATGCGGGGTTCAGTTAGCTTTTTCGGGCTTTTGAAATTTTGTCTTTGTTGAGTAAAAAGAGTTCAATGGGATCGGTATTTTTGATCTCGCAAGTTCGTTTGTAGATGTTTTCAGTTTTTTTCTATTTATTCTAACACAGCGAATCACTCTGTTACCGTGAACACTTATGCATTTCTCTGTAACTATTTTCGGGGTTGGTTCCCTTTCAGTATTTTATTATTCGTGTCTTTGTTTGTTGCTTGAAGGGTTTATATTTTTGCGTGCGTTTTTTGAAGGCGGTGTATACTATACGTATTGTTTATATCGGTGGTGCCTTTAAAATATTTTTTACGTTTTTTTTTAATTTTTGGTATTATACGGTTTTCAAATATTTCAAACTGTACTAATGTGGGAGGGCGGGCAAGTTGGGTTACAATCATGGCGAAAAACAGCCCACAGAAATGGCCCAGCGCCTGTGCTTCTTTCTTTCTTGTCTTCCGTTCCGTTTCTCTGCGCTGTTTTTCGCCACAATCAAATATTTCTTCAATTCGTTCGTCTTCAGCCGTGCGAATGTTCTTAAAGGGGTCCTGAAATACCTTCCGCCGATGCGTGGATGTACAAGTAACCAAATAAAGCAATGTATTAGCAATCTACTCCTGCAAGAATTTTGTTAAAGCGATGAGTATTTGCTGAGAAATCGTAAATCAAAAACCGCGCATTACAGTGAAACCCGTTTATAGCAAATTGCAATATGCACCGCGATTAGTTGATATATCCAATAGTTCGATATAGCCGAACCCACCTATAACGAACTTATTGTTACAAGTTCGCAATCCGCGGAGCCCCCCTCCTACTCAACTCCACCATCCCCGCATGCAAAAACGAACACAGTAAAGTAGCCGTTAATATACCCAAGATAATCCATTTATTGCAAGTATTGAAGCTACTTTCCGCCTGAACTGCCTACTTTGCAAAGAAAAAAGCGGTGATTTTTGTTTTCACTTTCGTTTTGGCGGCTTCAAAGCATTCTCTACACGAAACATTATTTGCACCAGTTCGAGTCCACGTTCTCCAAAATCTAAGAAGCATTGGCGGAGGACACTGCATTGACTGCCGAAAGCGCTTCATTATAAGCGTCGGACGGCTTTCACTCGCGACATCATCGGGAATGTGGGGGAGCTCTTCCCACAGTTCACCGATGCTGCTGTCTTGGTCCGGACTCGCTCACTGCGCGGGTTCCGTCGTGAGTCCCGCGCGTCGGAAACAGTTACGGAAAGTGTCGGGCGTTATGTCGCTCCGTGCGAGGCGCAATGTCTAAGTCGCAACTCTTGCTCCGTGGTCGCGGCCAATCCACACCTCAATCGCTGCTCCGAGACCATGCATTCCGGCGGCCATTCTAGGCGCGCAGAGTTCGATATATCGGATGTCAACTTCGTTATAAGGAATATGTTTCTCATGTATTTCCGTAACTGAATTATTTTTGTTCGATATATAGCATAATTCGCTCTATCCGGGTTCGTTATAGGCGGGTTTGACTGTATCATCGCGCCGTATTTCCTCCTCCTTTCAACTATTTTTCGCTGTTAACGGCGCACGAGCCTTCTCTCCCATGATGCTGCGCTCCTCAGCGGTGGCGTACTTCCGCTATTGCGCTCCTTAGACTGGCGTCTGCTACGGGCAAGCTCTTTCGGCTTTTTCGTCTTTGTTGACACCATGGACATGGATCCCGCACTCCGCTCAAGGCTGGAAAAGCGAATGAAAGACCTGGTCGCATTTGTGCGGCCTGGCCTTGCCCTTTCGCGGTGTACGTTGCTGCAGTTGCTATCGGCGGCACGTGACTTTTTATCGGTGTCGAACTCGCAGCCGCACGGGGAGAATCGTGCGCTCGTTCCCTTTGATGCACCGCGGACTGTTTATCTAAAAAAGCACCGTCTCAGATGTGGCCCCGCTGGTGCCGGGTCTTATTTTGCGGCGGTGGTAATTCCTACCGGCGGCATGTGAAAAAGACATTTTAAACCGACACAGAACCCGTGCACAAAACGCGCCGGATCGGATCGCTTTATCAGTGCCTATGAACGGGAAGGCGCAGAGCAAACCAGCGCCGCACTCGAGCAAAGAGCACCCGTGTTCTGACAAGCTGCACCCATGTGTTGCATTCAAGACTGACGGGAAAGCGTTTGTTTCCACTTGTTTGGATATTCGTAAAATGTCGAAGCACCCCGGCGCTCTGCTAGCAGATCAGTCGGCGAGTCATTTCGCAAAACATTCGACAGATGGCGCCGTATGCATTAGCGTGTCGCTACGCAAAACTGGTGAGACGCTCTACTAAAACTCCCCTCGCGGTGTTTACGTAGCGGGACGCAAAAATTTAGCGTTTAGCGTATGCAAAGGCAACAATCGCTGTACTAAAACTCTCTATTAGCAGCAAAATAGCGTGCGTACGTGAGGCCGCTTGCGTTTCCAACATGGCAGCAAATAGCGCGAGATGGAGGAAAGATTTTTTGATTCCGATGAACGAAGTTCTTTGCCCCTGCGTTTTTAAATACGTCAACTGGTTAGCACGTCACCCTTACGTGAGGCCGCTTGCGTTTCCAACATGGCAGCAAATAGCGCGAGATGGAGGAAAGATTTTTTGATTCCGATGAACGAAGTTCTTTGCCCCTGCGTTTTTAAGTACGTCAACTGGTTAGCACGTCACCCTCACGCAGCTCTGTATCGTCGTAACATCGCTGACTGTCCGAACGAAGCTTGAATCTAAGCCAAGGCAGCGACATAAGCTGTGTGTGTGTGTGTGTGTGTGTGTGTGTGTGTGTGTGTGTGTGTGTGTGTGTGTGTGTGTGTGTGTGTGTGTGTGTGTGTGTGTGTGTGTGTGTGTGTGTGTGTGTGTGTGTGTGTGTGTGTGTGTGTGTGTGTGTGTGTGTGTGTGTGTGTGTGTGTGTGTGTGTGTGTGTGTGTGTGTGTGTGTGTGTGTGTGTGTGTGTGTGTGTGTGTGTGTGTGTGTGTGTGTGTGTGTGTGTGTGTGTGTGTGTGTGTGTGTGTGTGTGTGTGTGTGTGTGTGTGTGTGTGTGTGTGTGTGTGTGTGTGTGTGTGTGTGTGTGTGTGTGTGTGTGTGTGTGTGTGTGTGTGTGTGTGTGTGTGTGTGTGTGTGTGTGTGTGTGTGTGTGTGTGTGTGTGTGTGTGTGTGTGTGTGTGTGTGTGTGTGTGTGTGTGTGTGTGTGTGTGTGTGTGTGTGTGTGTGTGTGTGTGTGTGTGTGTGTGTGTGTGTGTGTGTGTGTGTGTGTGTGTGTGTGTGTGTGTGTGTGTGTGTGTGTGTGTGTGTGTGTGTGTGTGTGTGTGTGTGTGTGTGTGTGTGTGTGTGTGTGTGTGTGTGTGTGTGTGTGTGTGTGTGTGTGTGTGTGTGTGTGTGTGTGTGTGTGTGTGTGTGTGTGTGTGTGTGTGTGTGTGTGTGTGTGTGTGTGTGTGTGTGTGTGTGTGTGTGTGTGTGTGTGTGTGTGTGTGTGTGTGTGTGTGTGTGTGTGTGTGTGTGTGTGTGTGTGTGTGTGTGTGTGTGTGTGTGTGTGTGTGTGTGTGTGTGTGTGTGTGTGTGTGTGTGTGTGTGTGTGTGTGTGTGTGTGTGTGTGTGTGTGTGTGTGTGTGTGTGTGTGTGTGTGTGTGTGTGTGTGTGTGTGTGTGTGTGTGTGTGTGTGTGTGTGTGTGTGTGTGTGTGTGTGTGTGTGTGTGTGTGTGTGTGTGTGTGTGTGTGTGTGTGTGTGTGTGTGTGTGTGTGTGTGTGTGTGTGTGTGTGTGTGTGTGTGTGTGTGTGTGTGTGTGTGTGTGTGTGTGTGTGTGTGTGTGTGTGTGTGTGTGTGTGTGTGTGTGTGTGTGTGTGTGTGTGTGTGTGTGTGTGTGTGTGTGTGTGTGTGTGTGTGTGTGTGTGTGTGTGTGTGTGTGTGTGTGTGTGTGTGTGTGTGTGTGTGTGTGTGTGTGTGTGTGTGTGTGTGTGTGTGTGTGTGTGTGTGTGTGTGTGTGTGTGTGTGTGTGTGTGTGTGTGTGTGTGTGTGTGTGTGTGTGTGTGTGTGTGTGTGTGTGTGTGTGTGTGTGTGTGTGTGTGTGTGTGTGTGTGTGTGTGTGTGTGTGTGTGTGTGTGTGTGTGTGTGTGTGTGTGTGTGTGTGTGTGTGTGTGTGTGTGTGTGTGTGTGTGTGTGTGTGTGTGTGTGTGTGTGTGTGTGTGTGTGTGTGTGTGTGTGTGTGTGTGTGTGTGTGTGTGTGTGTGTGTGTGTGGTGTGTGTGTGTGTGTGTGTGTGTGTGTGTGTGTGTGTGTGTGTGTGTGTGTGTGTGTGTGTGTGTGTGTGTGTGTGTGTGTGTGTGTGTGTGTGTGTGTGTGTGTGTGTGTGTGTGTGTGTGTGTGTGGTGTGTGTGTGTGTGTGTGTGTGTGTGTGTGTGTGTGTGTGTGTGTGTGTGTGTGTGTGTGTGTGTGTGTGTGTGTGTGTGTGTGTGTGTGTGTGTGTGTGTGTGTGTGTGTGTGTGTGTGTGTGTGTGTGTGTGTGTGTGTGTGTGTGTGTGTGTGTGTGTGTGTGTGTGTGTGTGTGTGTGTGTGTGTGTGTGTGTGTGTGTGTGTGTGTGTGTGTGTGTGTGTGTGTGTGTGTGTGTGTGTGTGTGTGTGTGTGTGTGTGTGTGTGTGTGTGTGTGTGTGTGTGTGTGTGTGTGTGTGTGTGTGTGTGTGTGTGTGTGTGTGTGTGTGTGTGTGTGTGTGTGCGCGCGTGCGCGCGTGCGTGCGTGCGTGCGTGCGTGCGTGCGTGCGTGCGTGCGTGCGTGCGTGCGTGCGTGCGTGCGTGCGTGCGTGCGTGCGTGCGTGCGTGCATCGCCTCCTGTGTGTTGTGGACGCGTTCGTTTCGCGATGAAGCGACGTTGTACTTCTGCGGATGCATAGTGCTTCTCATGGTCTGGATTATCTTTCTCGAGAGACGTACGACTCAACCTCGCATTGGGTATGTGCAGTGTGCCTGGCTAAAAGCCTTCTCGGCTTGCGCGCCAGAGTTAAGTGACTTGCTGTTGGTCCCCGCAAACCGGGCGCGAAGTGAGTGCCGAATTTACGACGGGTAGGAGGAGGTAACCGATCATCTGTCAATCTAGGTTCAGACTTGCAACGCATGTTGTGAGGTTGTGTTCGTTCGAAACCCATCTCTGGATTGTATTGTAACGGCTTAATTTGTCCAGCACCGCTGCTGTTGAAGGATGAGTGCGACGAAGAAGCACTCGAAAATTTTAGAGGTTCAAAGGTCAACTGATTTAATTGTTGACACTTCGATTTAAAACATAGAGGCAAGACGTTACAACTGATATAGATAAATAGGAGAAAACAGGCAATCAAGAGTACTTAGCGAAACATAGTTGGCGGGCGAAGGGCTCCCGGCGTCTGGCCCCGACGACCGGCAGCAAGGCTCTGGTGCAGCTGCTGCCCCCCTCAATAGCCAGCGGAGCCGCGTTATATTCGCTTCAAGCGGTCCGGTGGGGGACGTATTGGCGGAAAAAGTGCATCCTGGAGCGTGCGGACCTAATGGAACAAGGCTTTCTGCAGCCAATCGGCGCGACGCTTCTTAGCTCCAATCAGCCACATTTTTGAAAGGTAAAAGGACCCAATCACAGAAGACACAAAGTTCAAACTCGAAGGCACCCGTTTCCGGCAAAAGAATTACTGGTGAGAATAAAGTAGTGCATACAAACTCGAAAAGGAGAAGAGACAGGCGGTCGTTTGAACCAGACCGAGGGTTCGGAGCACAGAGCGGCCCGCGTAGACGCAACGGGGGGTCGGAGATGCCACTGCGGCGCGGTAACCTGAGACGGGCAGATGGCTCGCTCCCCTCAACAGTCGCGTACTCCGGTCGGTCCGAGCGCAAGCGCACGCGCCGGAGCCGTTTCTCAGAAAGAAGGGGGGCCAGGGCATCGCCGCGTCCGAACTGTTCTCACACAAAGCACTTGGAAGCAAGAGCCCTGGCTGCGGGCACAGAACTCAAAACAACCAAAAAACATCAACAGACCTCCGCTGATTGACTTTGAATAAAATGTATGCGTGAAACCCGGGCATTCGGCTCAGGGTGTTCTCTGTGACTGCACGAAAGAAGTGCCACGGGGCTTCGACGCTTTCTTTATGATACTCACGTAAGATAATATCCATGCCGTGTTGTATTCAATACAAACGGTTAAGCGTTTGTTTACACTTGTTTCGTTTGTCATAAAATGTCCGAGCACTCCCGCACTCCGCTGGCCGATCAGCCGGCGAGCCGACGCTGAGCATACGACACATCTCGTTGCCGGAAGCGCGTGAAAAAGCCGCCCAATAGCAAGATGTCTAGCTCAAGACGAACATCTGGGAATCGATGACGTAGACATGTGAAGATGGCGGGGTCCAAAAACATGAAGGGGAGGGTGAGAAAAAAGCGACAAACTTTGCAACAAAAGTGTGAGCTTTCCGCTGCACGTAAAAGAGTAATACTTGGCACAGCTGACGTTGACGACCCAATCTAACGATTGCGCTAGCTCATTTAGTGTGCTCAAAACGCCTTCCAGGGCCTCTTTAAGCTGTATGACACAACTGAACGGGTTAATTGTAGAAATTAGGCATTTTTGTACAAATTCGTGGCGGTACACGGTAGGGGTTGTACATTGGTCGGAGTCTCATTCACTTCTTCCTATTAGTTTTTCTCCAGGAGCATTGAAAACCGGATGATCGTCGTGATCGCTAACTCTAAAACCGTGCAAGGTTCGTTCATCACTTGCGGCCAGTCATGCGACACTTTTCATGTCCTGCGACAGAACAGAGTATACACCTTTGGTAACTATATCTTAGTGGCTTGTCAGTGCTCTGTGGTAGGCACATGAAGGCACAAAGAATTACGGGGTTTTATTTTTAAACAAAAATCACACGGAGGAAAAAGGCTGTTGAAATTGTTGTGATAAAATGAAATGATGCTTTCAGAATTATCAAACGTTTTCACCGCAGTAAATGAAGATAGCAAGTCCTAATCACCTCTTATGTAATAGTGGAATATTTTGAGGCACAGTGGGGTAATAACGACCAACTCGAGTGTATACGCCTCGAGCGCGGCCTGTAGGGGCGCCACTGAAATCCCTCTAGCGGCCCGTTCCGAAAGCAGCCGCGGGAGTCCGCGTCCCGCTCCCCACTGTCGCCGCTGCTTTTGCGGCATGTTCATGACCGAGATTTACCGTTTGCGGGCGTTGGAAATTCATGTTTATGTGGAGCAGCCACTCTGTTCGCAAATGGGGTGTGTGTACAAGAGTGTAAATGTTTCTGACACGATCTTAGGGAGGTATATTTGGTCTGTATAAGCGCCAGGTGTGTGTCACATGCCAGCGTCGCGGAACCGGCGTATGATGGAGCCGATTGTAGTTACACTGCCTTGAATTTACTAGCAGTGTCTCCGTAACCACCGGTTCCTCAGATGTCCATGCTATGGCTATACACTATACGATGTAAATCAGTTTTGTGCGCTTACATAATCAGCGGAGCACTCATATCTGACAGCACGCCAGTTACGTTTGCCAATATTATACCTCTGGTATTGATCACCACCATTTACAAGCCAGTCTGTGTTAATTCCGGGAATATTTAACAAACGTACGATGGGGAATGCATAATTATACTCAGGGATCAGCACACGTACGACACAGTCGTCTTGTTGTGACGGGAGCGCCCGCACACATTCATATATCCTCTGCGAGCAGCGCGGAGACGGGTTTAGAATATAATCCGCGTCCGCGACTAAATGCTTCTTCGAAATATCGTCCTATGGCACAGGGAGCCTGTAGAATAAAGCAGAAACGAAAATCAGAGGTCCTTATCCCATGCCGCACTCTTCCAACGACCCCTTTTATCGCTTGTTGATCTACCTACCCGGTATACTTCCAAAAATGCGTCCGCCGTACGATCAGCTGTTCGTTGAAGTCGAAAAACAACTGTGAACGCGAGATTTGTATGTGTGATTACTAAATCGTTCATTGCTTGATTCCGCTCCGCATTTGTACACAGCGTCCCCCTCCCCTCCCCCCCGCCAATGTCTCGCGAAATAGCAGTGCATTTTGCGTATACTTGGTCTGATGAACCCTGCCTGGCTTAAGTTTCGACGAACATCATTAGCATGTCAGAAGCTGCACTGTTTTTTTTTTTTTTCATTTCTGTTAGAGCTATTATGTTTCTTCCGCATTTTCACAGCATTTATTTTTCGTGGTTTCATTAACTTGCCTTGGTTCTTGCTATAAGGCGTGTGTGGGCAAATATTTAACGACGCACGGGCTTGGAATATGCTTAACATTTTCGCATGGCTTATATTATTATAAACGACGTAAGTTATTGTCCGGGATTGGGTAATCGCATACACGAAACGTATTTTTCTGCGAAGTATATATTCGAAACGAAGCCACATACGTTGTCCACACTGCAAAATCGAGCCAACCTCTCACTGTGCCAGTATCAGGTCTAAACGAGGCGACAGTAGAATTAATTTGTGCTTCACGTATTTGGAGGTGACAGTGGTGATATGCTGCTGCCGTCACTGACGCCCGGAAGAGCGGCGACGAAGCGCGCAGAACCCCGTCCCCGGGTAGCTCTTGCAGGCGATCGCGTACTTTACGAAAACGCAGCTGCTTTTTAAGTGACCTAAACGTACTCTTTGCTTATAGACGTTACCATAACAAGTTTTTTAACGGCGCGAAAAGGCGGAAAAAAGCAAAACAGAAGCAAAACACTGCACGAACCCCTATCAGCCACGCAGCGCAAATCCCGTCAACGCCGCGGAGAAGCGGCGGCAGGCGGCGCAGCGATCGCGAAGCTCGAGGCGTATATATACGTTCGCTGCAGTACCTGCCCTGGATACGTCATCGCCGACGACAGTAAGACATAATT